>NC_037682.1:40355061-40383146 GCF_003255815.1 Theropithecus gelada
TTATATATAATATATAATCTATTATATATAAACATAATGTGTGTGTGCATGTGTAAAATCAACCCTGATCTTTTCCTCACACTATTCACAAACAAAAATGAGAAATGAATTATAGACCTAAGTGTAAAAACTCAAACACAAATCCTCTAGAAGAAAATCGCTGTGACTTTGAGATAGACAAATATTTCTTAAACAGACAAAAAAGCCCAAACATTAGAAAAATATAAATATAATTTATTATATATAAAATGTTGTTCTTCAATAGACACTGCAGAGAGAATGAAAAGCCAAGTCATAAACAAGAGAAAATATGTATCAGTGAAAGAACTAGAATCCAAAATATACAAATGAAACTTACAGTTCAACAATAAGAAGACAACCATTAAAAAAGTTAAATAGACTTAGGTAGTAAATAAATTAAAAATACAAACAACCACATTTTTAAAAAATTGGTCAAATAATTGAATAAATGAAAAGTGGTTTATTAATACATAAAATGGCTATATTCAAAATACAAAAATGCTCATGAAAATATGTTCAACGTAATTACTTATCAGATAAAGCAAGTAAAACTATAATAAAACACCACTTCCACTAGAAGACCTAAATGTACTATCTTGATTTATCTTTAAGAATATCTAAAAATTACTCCAGGAGAGATTAATGATCCATGAGTCACAGTTACTGCATGATCTTTGCGACTTACTGTTTGATCTCAAATTCCCTGTGTGCAAAGTAAGAATTTTTGAGTAGATGATTTTTAAATGCTCTATCTAAAGGAATTTATAACTCCTCAGATGTTTTCTATAGTAATAGACACATCCAGTTAATGTACCAGAGTAGACACAATAACATGTGATTTTATTTCCTAATATTTATGTTTTAAATGAGCCATTTAATATTCTACGTGCATTTAATATCGTTCCTTCTTTAAACTCTCTTGTTAAACTTCTCTTCAAAACAGTAGGTGTTAATTTTAAAAAATTATATGTAAAATTATCATACTAGTTTATTAATCATTTTAATGACTAGACACTTTTTAAATTTTATTAACCTATAACTTTTCTTCAAAATTGCTTTCAAAGCTTATAATCTCATGTTTTATATTTCATCCAGAGAATGTTTTAAAAACAAATAATTTATTCAGTCTTTTTGTGAATTATTAAAGCACAAACATATTGATTTCAATGGCTATCAAATTTTGTTGATATCCTTTCTTTGTAGACAGAGATATTCCAGGGACACTTTGAATATGAATCAAGAGATTCGTTGGCAGAGAGAGTTTTCTGTGGAGAAAACTGAAGAAATGGAGCTTTCAGCAGAAAACTATCTCTTTAAAATTTACTTTTAGGCCAGGTGAATTTCACCAAACATTTAGTATGCAATTCATAAACTTGAATTACATGTCTAGAATTCATAACAAAGAAAAATGGTGAAAATTATGCCAACAGAAAGGAAGAATGACAATTTTCACACGTCCACTCTTTATGATTAGAAATTAGATGATTGTTCTTTGAGAATTATTTTGTTTAGACGTCTTCCTATACAGACTTTTGTTCCTTATATTAGTCTCGGGAATCTTAATGGGACTTCTCAGCTACTTTACTGATAATCTACATAGCTTTTAAATCTTAATAAATAGGTTCTAGACTCTGAACTACACATCTAGAAATTGTACTTTCTGAAAATGTCTGAAACTTTTACTTACTCTATAATTAAAAATATGTTTGTCTTCATGAAAATGGATATCAGGCATTTCCTTTTATACTGTGCATTGATAACAAGAAATTTCTGTGATATATTTGAACGTGGATTGACTAGGTAAAGAAATACAGTGGGAAAAAAAAAGATGCTTTGAGATATAATCTAGAAGCATCTAATATTTCTTTACTATAGAATTTACTGACTTCACGAGGACAAAATTCTATCGAAAGTTACCATTAATCCATTTTGCCTTTGTCTACTTCAAGTGTTCTAGGAGGTAGTAATTGCTTGGAGGAATAGCCTCATAGTATAATATACCCTGTAGTTTGAAAGAGATTTGGAAGAAATGAAGATTATCTGATTGTTCCTTACTTAGGCAGATATTATCAGCTCAATATACATATGCATCTTTTAAAATCCTGGATGAGATGTGGTCCTGCAAACTACATAGGTAGTGTGCTGATCAATTATGAAAATTAATACTACCTTAACTAATGTTGGGTTGGGTATAAATAAAGTGAAAATCTTGCTGTTTCTATATTACTATATCTATGGTTTTCCCACATACATTCTGTTATCTAATAATGCTTTTAACTTGACTTTTATTCTCATTTTCTCTGCCTCTTTTGCTGAGATTATATAAAATAATCACCACCATTCTGTAATTACCAGCATGTAGCAGGTAAATGTGCCAGTTACCATGAATTAACATCTAAATATTCTCATTAATCCTAAGAGATAAGTAATTATCCTCATTTGATAGATAACAAACATTGGCAGAAATGCGGTGAAAAGGGAATCCTGGCACACCGTTGGTGGTAAATTAGTACAGCCACTGAAGAAACACATATGGAGGTTTCTCAAAACACTGAAAATAGAATTCCTGTGTGATCCAGCAATCCTGCTTCTGGGCATTTATCCAAGAGATTTGAAATCAGTATGCCCAACAGATATCTGCATTCCCATGTTTATTGAAGCACTATTTACAGTAGTCAAGTTAAGAAATCAACCTGTGTTCACCATCAAATAAAGAAAATGTGTTATATATAAACAACGAAATATTATTCAGCCTTTAAAAAGAAATAAATTTTGTCATTTGTAACAACATGGATGGAATTGGAGAGCATTATGCTAAGTGAAATAAGCTGGATAAGAAAGTCAAATACCACATGTTCTCACTTATATGTAGTCTCTGAAACAAAGCAGAGAGTTGGAGGGCAGTAAACAGGCTGGGAAGCATAGAGGGGATGGAGAGATGAAATCAAAGGATACAAAGCCTCAATTAGAAGGAATATGATTTTTTTTTCTTGGAGGTCTGTTGCACAATATGATGAATGTGGTAAATATTATGATACACATCAAATTTGCTAAAAGTAACTTCAAATGTTCTTACTATAAAAAATGATAAATATTTAGAGAAACTGATATGTCAACTAACCTGATTTAATTATTCTACATTGCATTCATAAATACTAACATGACTTTGTATCTCATACATATATACAACTATAATTTGCCAATTTGCAATTTAAAAAAGAATTAGGATCAAAGAGAATAAGCAAAAGATAACAGCTGGGTTTTGGTACCACATTTATCTGAATCCAAACTTACTATACCAGGCTACTTTCACTCCAATGGTTTAAAAGTCAAGTTGAACAAGACAACAAGATGGGCCTTTAGTATACCTACGAATTAAACAACTTCAGTCCATGGCACACTTCTAACATCTTTACATTGTCTCCCATTGTAATGCTACCTTACCCCAAGGAAGAATTATTTTTCTGACTTCTGTGGAATATTACTTTAGCAAAAATGTTGGCGTTTGTATTCTATTTTTTTTTTTAATTCCATGAATTGGAAATCACTTTAAACTAGAACTTCTTCAAGTATGGAAAAACTACAGGCCTCACCACCCTGGAAATTTGTGTAGCATGTGAAATAGCTGATCATCAACCCTTCTGGTAATTTTCCCATTAAGATTTCTCAACCAAATCCCACCTTCTTTCATTTTTCATCTCTGTTCATCTTTTTCTCACTACTCCCCAGCCTTCTCTTATGCTTCTTTCTTGTTTTCTACCCAAACATAAGAAATCACCAAAATCTTTATTTCCGGTTACACCTATGACTTATTTATCAGTGTTATCTGCATGTTTTCCATGAACAGAACTCCATTGTTTTATTTTTTGAAAAATATTTTCACTCATCACTTGTTTCTGATTCCTCCAAGGCAACATGTATAAAATTGAAGTCAGGACTTTCTCACTCTTGATGTTACTATCAATAGCAGATTATTAGTTTCCTATGGCTGCTGTAACAAATCGTCAAGCTTACTGGCTTAAAACATTGAAAATGTGTTGCCTTAAAATTCTAGAAGTCAGAAATCCAAAATATATCTTACTGGGCTAAAGTCAAGGTGTTGGCAATCCTGGTTCCTTCTGGAAGTTCCAGGGAAAAATCTACTCCTTGCCTTTCCCAACTTATAGTGGCTGCCTGCATTCCTTGCTTGTGGCCACATTATCCCACCTCTGCTTGCACTGACCCAATAACATATTCACATGTTCTAGGAATTAGAATGTGGACAGCTCTCAGGTGTCATTCTTGTGTATCCCACACACATGATCTCTATTCTAACGTCAAAAGTAGTTTTATGCTCATGTCCATTCAGTCATAAATTCCATGTTTCTTCTTTGCTGTTTTTAAGACTAACAAAGTTAGGTCTCTGTTTCCACCCTTGACTAGATTGCTGCAACTATCTCATAGAGTTTTGTGCAGTTTCTCTCTCTCTGTCTCTCCTTTCCCCTTCACAAAGTCATTCTGCATGATCCAACATACTTGTTTTTCATGAAACTTGATTTTAACACATTTCCTCTTGACAAAACCATTTTAGTGATTTCTTGTCTTTACAGTAAAACACAAACTCCCTTATCTTCAGTTTGAGATTTTAAATAGTTTGTCACAATATTATCTTTAGAGGTCATTATGTTTGTCTGTCTACACAATCCACATCACCCAAGGTACACCAATAATAATGTTGCTTTATATTCCTGGTCATGAAATTAGTGTAGAATGCACCCATGTTCTTTGTTCAAATTCCCCTGAGCAAGCCAACGAGAGATGAATTATTCCAGGAGGATTGTGTCAAGTCACATCACAAGTGTGTGTTGGTACTTTGGAATTTATATATTATCAGGGTTAATTATTTAAGACTATAAATTATTTTTATTTATTATATTTTTCATTACATGAAATGTTAATTACATCTTTCTCCTCTCTCATTTGATCTTTTGAAAGGCATTTACTGCAGGCCTAATAAATCCCAGCCATTTTATCAATTTTATACTCCTCTAAAATAAAAGATCTCCTTCTCTCTTTTTCCTTTCCTTCCTCTTTGAGTTACTTGTTTCTTTCTTTCCTTCTCTCACATCTTCATTTACCAGATGTTTTTAACACTCAGTATAAAGTCAGTTACAAATGCAACTCAACATAAAGCAACGCGAATCCCTATCTTTATGAAACTTACAGACAAAATGGTCTTCAAATATTTTTTGTATTCCTCACTAAGACTATCAATATATCTCTTAAATAATGAGACAACAAAATTATCTGGGTATTCTATTTAGGAAGCCTCAAAACTCTTTCTTTATGGGTGTAAGTACTGGTGTTTTGCTAAGTTGTCAGGGAGACATTTTGACCCACGTGTGCAGTATAATTTCTCTTTGACTCTCTTTATAGTTCACTGAATGAGACATATTCTTACATTCCTCACCATCTTCACATGTACCTGATCTTTCTTCCTAGAGTTGTAGAAAATTATTTGCTACCCTATTCTTTCTGGTCCATTCCTACTCCTTCCTCAGATCATAGCCGAAATGCTAATTCCCACAGAAATTCATTTTTCACTACAAATATAATTTTAGTATCTATGTTATATTATCTTGAGGAATATCATATTTTTCTTCCTAGTACTTGCACACATTGTGATATTCAAAATATACAATGATTGTTATGGTGTGGATGTACACCAATAGAATCCTAGTCTTCCCTGAAGGCTGGAGCAGGGTCCTGTCAGATTCCTGCTTTGGCAGGTTTCAAGCAGTTAAGCAGTCCCCAAGCAGCAGCACGGTGGAAGCTCCTAAGCTGACTTGACACAGTCTCATAGATTCAGCCAGAAAGGAGGCGATGAGTCCAAATATATTTGGACAGTTTATTACTCACAATGACTGCATAAGGAAGATCAGCATGGTGTTGGCAATTCACACTTCCAGTCTCTGGATGACATCAGACCAGGGGTGCCAGATGACAGACAACACAAGTGGTAGGTCTCTCTGGCATTCTGGATCAAACTCTAAATTACAACCAAACAATTTCAGTCTATAGCTGTACCCAAGAAGGGGAAGAGGTGCACTGTGGAAAGTCTCATGCTTCACTGGCACAGGAGACACATAAAATATTGCTTCATGGCAACCTCCTGCGAGATAGGGAGGTAGAAGAAAAACAGTCTTGTAACATCTCATAACAAAATACCTGTCCTCCTTTTTTTTTCCTGGAGGATCACAGAACACTGTACAAAGACTTGTGTTAAAGTAGAGGTTATCCTTGTTATTGACCTATGTGGAGTCCTGCAAGGTTATCAGAGTGTTATGGCAAAGCCATTGTGCTGTAACAGGTGTTTGCCATGTATTACTGAGTGGCAGGGAAAAGTGAAAGATTCCAAGAGATGGGCCAGCAAGAAAAAAAAAAGATGGTTATTTACCAGTTGGTACAGTAGTGCTTTAACAGTTCAACCATTTATTCTGTTTTTTTTTTTTTTTTTTTTTTTGAGATGGAGTCTCGCTCTGTCACCCAGGCTGGAGTGCAGTGGCCGGATCTCAGCTCACTGCAAGCTCCACCTCCCAGGTTCACGCCATTCTCCTGCCTCAGCCTCCCGAGTAGCTGGGACTACAGGCGCCCGCCACCTCGCCCGGCTAGTTTTTTTGTATTTTTTTTAGTAGAGACGGGGTTTCACCGTGTTAGCCAGGATGGTCTTGATCTCCTGACCTCGTGATCCACCCGTCTCGGCCTCCCAAAGTGCTGGGATTACACAACCATTTATTCTTATGGTTACATTAATAAATACGGTTTAACTTCCATTCCTACTTATTATAGTTGCCATTTATCCATTTATTTGTCTGTTTAATATCTCATTCCCTCACTAGACAATAGGGATTTACATCTGTTTTGCTAATCATTGAATAAATAATTACCAGAATAGTGTCAGATATATAGTGGATTCTAAATCAAAATTGGATGAACAAATTAGCAAGTGAATGAGTTTGATGTAGGTTCCACATACTGTACAAAGAAAACGAGATTCTTATATTCTTCCAAAGCACTTTTAAGTTTTTGTTCCTGGATTTGTACTGAAAAGTCTCTGTATTTACAAGTACTCTATATCTACTTAAATGTTTTGAGGTTTCAAGTCCTCTCTTTTAAAGTCCAAGAAGTGTTCCTTTAGGAGCCTTTTCAGTCCATCCTCTAAATTTCTTTTTTCTGACAGTTAATTGACATGACAGACAATGGCTGCATTTCCTTCCAACAGGCACAGGAATTGGTGGTTTATTAATTTTAATGACAAGTGTGCTGAGAAGACAGTGGATACAATCCAGCATAAAATTTTGTAGATGTCAGAATTAAGTCAGTGGAAATATTTCCCACGGGTATTTTTTTTTTCCTGTGGGAATCTGCTTGAGTATCATGGTCCCCTAGGGCTATTTGTGCCAATCTTTCTGCCATTTGAAGGCTGGATTAAACCAAGTGTATAATTTTGTTAGTGTCAAAGTACAGCAGCTGCACTAGATGCTTATTCCAAAAATCCTTTCAAAAATTGTTTTCTACTAACTGAACTTTGTTGAAAGCAGCAGATAGTGAAACATCTACATATCAGCTTGTTAATTCCCTACTACTCTAAATGTGTATTTTTTTCTTAAATTTATGTTAATGCACTTTAGTAGAGATGTTTAATGCATTTCCGTAGTCTATTTCTCAACAGACTTTTTTGTTATTTTCATTTGAATGCATAAGTGGAGCCAAATGGCACAGAATCTGGTAAAGTTGCTTACAGGAGAAAGCAAAACTCTAAGAAATATTGAAGCCCTAGAAATGTGAGGCCCACAAAGATGGGCCAAAGAGCTCTTCAACCCATGTCAATATATTTCTTAGCACATTCTATTCTTAACATGCATTAAATAACAATTAGTGTTACACAGCAAGTTCTGATCAATTTATAAAAGTCAAACAGTAGGACAAAAAGTATTATTTTCCTTACTTATTAGGTGTGCAAACAAAAGTCTACCAAGTCAAAGAAACATATATACACGTAACTAAAGGAAATAAAAGTAAAACTCAGGTACTGATGATTTCAAGACCACATTTTGGAATCTCTCACTTCTCAAACTCGTCACCTCTTTCAATTCTTGGCTCCTGTTGCTCATTTAAAGAGGTCCATTCTAGACTCTTAGCATTGTAAATTGCCTCATTTCCTACCTGGAAATCCCAATTCCCCATTCCTTTCTACATATTCTTTTTCCTATAACATTTAACTTTCTAATATAATACATATATTATTTTTCTATTTATTGAATATTGCTTATCCCATTCACTTCGATATAAATTCTACCAAAGTAGGGAACTTTTGGTTACTGATAAATCATATAGGTGCCTGCAAAAACATGGGTCAACATTATATTCTCTAAAAAATGTTGGTTGAATGTATCATTTTTATATTATAATACGATTTAGAAACACTTTTAAATGTGATCAAGATACATAGATGGTGGAAAGATAATAATAATGGTAATAACAACAAAAATGTATATTATAATTAAAGAAAGATGTTCTTTTTTATAATAAGGCTGCTTCCACATTATTTCATATTTGTTCATCTTATTACCAGATCTATGATTCCCCCCAACCTCAGTTGCCAATAAATACATCTGTTGAATTGTTAGCAAAATAATGACTCGTATTCCAATCAATTTATGTTGATTCCAAAAATATGTATCAATTATCTACCATGTGCCAGTCAATATGCAAATTGTAATAGTGATAAAGACACATAAAATAGAGACCTCATCCTCCAAGAATGTATGCTGCATTGGAGAATATAAAGAACTAACCATTATTTCCCATTGTAAATAGAATATGTGCTATGATCAAGGATGGTGTAAAGTTTTTGCAAGAGTTTTCAACTTTGACATACTTTTATTACATTTACAGTGGCAAGAAGGATGTAGATTTTCTTTCCCTTCAACAAAAATCTGCCTCCCAAATTGTACAACTGGAAGGGAAAGGCTAATTGAAAACCTACTGATCTCTAGTAGCACATTTTTTTATATATGCTTAAATGTATTTTACTTTAGCTAATTAGGATAATGACTAAAGCCACAAGTGAGGATAAAATTTAATTGGCTCCTAAGCACAAACATGGAACAACCACATAAACTTTGTTCACTCATGTATACAATCTTAAATGCTTATAATTAATTAAATTCTTATAATTAGGGGTATTAGAAAAAGAACCCTAAAATATAACTTAAAGTATTTTTTTTCTATTTATTAGCTTCAAGCCAATGGACAAGGTCCTTATTTTCTCAAATCTTCAGTTTTTCAACTGCAACAAAATAGGAATAATAGTATCATTGTAAGTTTATGAAATATTTATCATATGCCAAGAATTGTGCTGGCATTTGAGTGTATTATCTGCAGTAATAATTAATACTGTTATAATCATTTAACAAGGAAGGCAAGAGAAACTTGAAAAGGCTAAAGAGTCTGTGTGGCCCAACGTTGTTTCAATAGTATTTGGCAGTTGGTACCCATATACCTGATACCCAGCTTTCACTAATCAAGTCTACTCCTGCAAATCTACATAAGATAATGCACATTTTATTCCCAGTTATTATGCTGCTCAGGGCTTCATTGCCTCCCAAATGAGAGTAAACTGAAATGAGACATGAAACTTGTATCTTCCCTCTCTTATTGAAGGAAGACAAAAATGAACAAAAAATGCTGAAAGACAAATTGAGGATTTCAGTTGAGATATTTTAAGAAGCTACCACATACAACACAAAAAGAAACTAAAAAATGTTCTTATCAATGTCTTGATTAATGGATTTGTCATGTGACAGATGTATCATCATCTTAGAAACCTTAGAAAGATAATTAACCTAATTCCTCACTGAGATTTCCTTCTAAAAAAAGTACTAAAATATTTCACTATAGCACAGGGTTGTTCCCAAGCTTAAATGAGGCAATAAATGCAAAAGAATAAAAATAACAGCAAAAAAAGAACTGATGCATATATGTATTTTTTTTAATTTGGGGTAATTATCGGGAAGTTTGAGCTATAACTTTTGTTTCAGCAAAAAAAAAAAAAAAAAGGTCTTTATAATGCAATTCATTAGCTGTATTGCTTCCCTAAAGACAAAAAGAACTGCTAAATTTCTGTTGGTCTGTCTCAGATGTTACTAGCTTATCCTTACAGTTAGAGAGGTTGCATGCCTTATAATTGTATCTGTGAAAATAGAGGTCAAATATTTATTTCACCTGGCTTGGAGCTGTCACTTTGCTTCTTCTAACTAGCCCCCACAGGGCTTAGTGTACATTCCTATGATCTAATTATGAAGAATTCACAACTGGATAATTAATAAATTAAATCTTTTCTAAACTACACTTTTTTTTTTTTTTTTTTTACTGAACATAGGAAATCATTTTTGGGGGTTAATTTGGTAGATTAAACATCACAAGCAAGAGTTAACATTTAGTTTCCCTCTTTTTTATATGTCTTTTATTCCTTCAATCATCTATTTATTTATTTACCTCACCATTCATCAATCTAGCTCCTAGTCAACCCATCCATTCATCATTGATCTGTCTACTCACTACCCTACATTCTATTATCGATGCATTCCTCCATTTACTGACTCATACATTTACCTACTTATCTACCTTTCCATCCATTCATCTCTCCCTCCATCTACCCATCCATCATGGGTATCCACCCATTACTGCCCCTCCTAGTAATCTGGCCAAATAGCTTAAAGACTCCATCTCAAAAAAAAAAAAAAAAAGTGGACATTTGAGTTACAAAGAAGAGTTACATTAAGCTTACCTCAGGCAAGAAAGATTGATTTCTTCTTTGTCAGACAATTCAAAAAAGTTTGCAAACTAATGCCAAAGAGTTCTGATCATTTTTCGCCTGTGTGTTTCTACACATTTAAATCATTAATCCTTATATCATTGTCACTGTGTGTGAAAACATCCACTCTCCAACTCGAACCTTCTGAGACAGAATCTCAAGTGACTTAGCCTGGCTTCAGTGTTTCAAAATATCTATATATAAAATTTCATGCAAATCCAGTATTACGAACCGGTGCCTCTGAGGAAGCACACAGTATATTTTTTATTGAAGATAATGTTTACTCTGACATGACTCAATAGAATACACACGTGTTCATTTATGCATAGCAAATAGTACACACTCCATATATTCCAAGAACAAAAGAAAAAGTCAAAATAAGTATACTTAAAATGTTTTATAAATTTTCTTGCTTAAATTACTTGCTTAAATTAAACTAATGCAACCAATGGTGTTAGTGAAGAGAATAAAAATACAATTTGAAATTAGGTTTGTCATAGAAATCATTTAGGTTTAAATCATTTAGACCTTAGATAGATAGATAGATAGATAGATAGATAGATAGATAGATAGATAGATAGATAGATAGATAGATAGAGTTTCAAGAGGAAGTTGCTACTTCATTCTCCAAGAGTCAACAATGTGGAAGAAATACTTATGGATCTCCTCACCCTTGTTTTTCATTCAGAGAAGAGGAAATTTTAAAAGCGGTGGATTCACAAGGTTCTAAAATCCCCCATGAGTTATATTATCTATATTCAGCAGGATTAAGAAGTGTTTCTTGTTGTCATATCATATATTTTAAAATAACAACAACAATAACTTTAGCCTGTGAATAGCGTGCTTTAGGGAAATTAGGGCCCAGAGCCTGCCTTTAAGAAACAATTCTGGTGCTAACTCTGCCCTGTTCTTCAGAATATACATGTTTAAGATATAGATGACATTGTAGCAGGGTATATAAATGACCTGTGAGAAAGCCCGATGGTGGATATTGAAAATAAAGAATTTAAAAGAGTTATTATAAATATGTTCAAAGTACTAAAGAAAATAATGTTTAAGTAATTAAATGAAGGTGTGATGACAATGTCTTAGTAAATAGAGAACAGCAATAAAGAAGTTGTTACTGAAAAGGACACTATGAAAATTTTGGAGTTAAAAGTACAATAACCAAATGAAAAAAAAATTACTAATGATGCTCAACACTATATTTGACCTGGAGGAAAAAATAATATGGAAAATTAATAATAGATGAATAGAGATAATGCAATTGAGGAAACAGAGAAAAAAGAATTAAGAAAAATGAGCAATGCCTCAAAAAATTTGGGGACACTGTTAATCACACTAACTTAAGAATTATGGAATACCAAAAGAAAGGAACAGAAAATATTTTAAGAAATAATAGCTGAAAAATTCACACATATCCAACAAGATCAACAATCTTCACATAAGAGAAATGCAAAGCATTGATGCTCAGACATATCACAGTCAAAGTGTTGAAAGGCAATCATTAAAAGAACTTTTAGAAAGCAGCAAGAGGAAAACAACTCAGCATGGACAAGAGACCACACCAAGAGTAACAAAAGCTGCCTTCTCATGATAAACAATGGAGAGCAGAAGGTAGTGTGTAAAGATATTCAAAGTACTTATCCTTCAATACTTTGAATATCTTAACACACTACCTTCTGCTCTCCATTGTTTATCAAGAGAAGGCAGCTGTTCTCAATGTAAATGTGGTCTCCAAGATGAGAGAGAAGAGAGGACAGGAACAAAGTTTGAAGAAATATGGCCGAAATTTTTCCAGATTTGTTGAAGAACATAAACATATAGATCTAAGAAACTCAATAAACTTTATTTATTAAAAAAAGTATTGAAGGATAAAGCAGATGTCACCCAACGATTTTATATCCAGCAAATTTTTCAAAAATCAAGGCCAAAGAAAAGATATTCCCAGATGAACAAACACTGAGAATTTGTTGTGAGCAGGTCTGCCTCACAAGAAACATTAAAATAATTTATTTAGACTAAACCAAGTGATGAAAGACAATAATTCAAATACACTTGGGGAAAAAAAGAGCACCAGCAAAAGTAATAAAATAAGTAATATATACAATATTATACAGTTAACACTTGAACAACATTGGTTTGAACTTCACAGGTTCACTTCTATGCGGATATTTTTCTAATGTAAGCTAATCAATGTGTCTGTCTCTACTACCTCCCCTTCTACCTCTTCCTCCTCTTCCATCTCTGCCTCTAGGAGATAGGAAGACCAACCGCTCCTCATTCTCCACCTACTCATCCTATTCAGTGTGAAGAGGACGAGGAGAAAGACCTTTGTGATGATCCACTTCCATTTAATGAATAAGGGTAACTATATTTTCTCTTCCTTGACTTTCTTAATAATATGCTCATTTTTCTAAATTACTTTATTAGAAAAATACAGTCTTTAATACATGTAATATACAAAATATATGTTAATTGACTGTTTATATTATTGGTAAGGCTTTCAGTCAATAGTAGGTTATTACTAGTAACTACTTGGGGGGTCAAAAGTTAGCGAATTTTTGACCATCCATGGGATCGGGGCCCCTAACTTCCACATTGTTCAAGGGTTAACTGTAATTGTATACCTCTTCTGCTATCTGCTTTAAAAATAACTGCATCAAATTATACATGCATAAGTATGCATGTATGAATACATAGATATATATGTAATTGTGATATATAGAAATCTAATATATTTGACAATAGCACACAGAAGACAGAAAAATAGCTAAATTGGAGTAACAAAATGACAATAATTTGTCATTTGAATTCACAGGAAGAAACAGGAGAAGCAGAAATTGTAAATGAGGTTAATAGAGCATATTCTAAAATTATGTACTTACTCTATATTCTGTCACCTTCATTAGAAGACAAAAGATAACCTACGTGGTCATGGTATGTATAAAATATTAGGGAAAAAAGTGTTGGGGCAAAGGAGCTATATAGGTATAAAATTTCTATTCTTCACTAGAAATAAATTAGTACAAATCTGAAGTAGAATCTAATAATTTAAGAAGTATACTATAAGCCTTAGAGGAAGCAATAAGAACACAGCTCAAAACATACAATTAAAAAGAATTAAGGCTGGGCGTGGTGGCTCACATCTGTAATCCTAGCACTTTGGGAGGCCAAGGCGGGTGGATCACGAGGTCAAGAGATCGAGACCATCCTGGCTAACACGGTGAAACCCCCTCTCTACTTAAAAAAAAGAAAAAAAGAAAAAAACATTAGCTGGCCGTGGTGGCGGGCGCCTGTAGTCCCAGCTGCTAGGAGGTTGAGGCAGGCGAATGGCGTGAACCCGGCAGGCGGAGTTTGCAGTAAGCGGAGATCACTCCACTACACTCCAGCCTGGGCGACAGAGTGAGACTCCGTCTCAAAAAAAAAAAAAAAAAAAAAAAATTAAAAATGTTAGAAAGTATCACATTATACAAAAAAGACAATAAAAGAGCATCGGGGGAACAAAACAGTCATGAAGTATATCAAAAAGAAAAACAACACACAAATCTAATTATAGCAATAATTGCATCAAATGTGAATGGGCTAAACAATCAGGAAGCAGCAATTATCAGACTGAATACAACAAAACTCAATGATATTTGTCCTGGCACTATTTATATCTATTTATATCTAAAAAGTAGAGGCAACCTAATATTCATATTCTAACAAACGGATAAACAAGATGTGTACATCCACCCAATTTAATATTATATGACATTTAAACAAAATGAAGTATTAATATATAACATGAATGAACTTTGAAAATATTACCCTAAGTGAAAGAAGCTAGTCACAAAATGCCAATATTGTATGTTTCTACTTATAAATGAAAAGTCCCTGGTTCTAGGGAAAAACAGGAACAGGCAGTGACTGCTAATGAATATGAACATCTTCTTGTGATGAAGACAATTTTCTAAAATTGAATTCTAGTGATGGTTGTGCAAGCCTGTGAATATAATTAAAACATAGAATTGTACATTTTAAATGAATTGATTTTACGTTATATAAAGTATATCTCAATAAAACTTGTTTAAAACAGTAAGAACTAGCAATGTGAAGAACACTTGTAAAGACGTGGGAGAAAAAAGAAAACACAAATATTAGGAAACAACAGAGATGAGAAATGGAAAACTATGAGAAATGTAAGACCTCTATTATCCAGTGTTCAATGTTGATAAGACTGAAGAAATAGACAGAGGTTGTTCATAGAGAGCCTAGTAAGCTATACTAAGGAGGTTGAAACTATTTCTATAAATACTGGAAAGATGATAAAGATAAAGATAGGAGTAGAAAAAAAAAAAAAAACAGGCAAATTTGAAATTTAAACAGGCAATGCTTCTTTTGATAGTGTGGAAGACAGCTTGGAGGAGAAGACTGAATTCAGGGAGCCCTGTGCGTGATTCAGAAGAGGTGAAGAGAGCCTGAGTTAACACAATGAATGTAAGAATGTAGAAAATATTTAGAAGAAAAATGTCACAATCACTTTTCTGTGTGGTTATAAATAAATGTGCATTCCTTTTGGAAACATCTCTCTGTATCTTATTGTGGGCTTCTGAGTTCCAGAATAAGTAAGATCACCTACTTTACTTTTTTCAGGTTTTGCCATTATGAAAACAGCAGGGAGGAGCAAAGAAAGATGCAGAAAGGATGCATTTTGACATCCAATTATATTGCTAATCTCTGGAACTGGCAAATAGGAGTCTATTCAGGGAAATGTGCTTCTTGCCAGTAGCATCTGGCAATTAATGATGAAATGTGGTTTCCAGCTTGCAAAGAACTTACAATTTCACTGCACAGATTTAAAGAGAATTGGCACTCACTACTCTACCTCAATGTATTCAAACTCAAAATTATGAATAAATGTATGTATGAGCATATAATGTGCATTGAAGATAAATTTATTCATAATAATCTTTAATTAAATTCACCACACCTTTTAAAAACTAGCACAGTTTAAAGCCTTTATCCTGCAATAGAAGGCATTCTAATACTTGACTTAGGCTTATCTTTCAGCTCTGACTCCAGGTCTCAGCTGTTGCGAGGTCACCACTAGTTCCTTCCACTATTTGTCAAACTGAAACTCCCCATGCTCTCTCATGTCTTGAGTTGTTTGACCATGCTACTCCATCTGCTCCCAAAGAACTTTCCCCAATCCTTGCTACTGCATTGCTACTTCTCTTTCCAAACTGAGTTCAAATCTCAACTTGTCTTCAAAATATTTCTTAAGTAACCCAACAACAACACCATGTCCCCAAATATCTCCAAAAGTGATACAGGTTTTCCATTTTTTCTACTCTCAACTGGGTATCAATTCTGACACATATTTCCAGTCTTTCTTTTTCTCTGCATATTTTATGAGTATGTTTTATGTGTAAATATATATTTGTGCATACAAAAATTATATGCATATGTTTAGAATTTTTATTTAATTGAAAGTTTTATAATGTATTGTTTGGGAGCATGGGGTCCTAGAGCCAGAGTGCCTTAACCTCTCAGAGCCATGGTTACCTCATCGGAATACTGGGGTTGGTAATATTACAACTGACCTTAGAGTGGTGGTTCCCAAAACTGTTGCACATTAGGTTAACTGAGGAGCTTCAAAAAATGTTTATGCCTTTGACCTCTTCTCAGACATTTTTATCTAATTGATCTGGGGTGTTGCCTGGGCTTCAAAACTTTTTAAAGATCTTCCGATGATTCTAAAATGCAGACAAATGCAGATACCATTGCTTTAAATAGTTATGGTGAGTATTAAAGGTGATCGTGTGTGTGTGAGTTAGCAGCACATTGCCTGACTACGTACATTTAAAATAATACTTGACATTATTATTTGTGGACTTCTTGAAAGCAGAAACCATACCATACCTTACTTATATTTTGTCCACAGTGCACAAGTAAGATACTTAATAGACTGTGGCACTTAATGAATTTTCTTTTTTTTTTTTTTTTTTTTTTTTTCTGAGATGGAGTCTCACTCTATCACCCAGGCTGGAGTGTTGTGGCCCAATCTCAGCTCACGACAACCTCTGCCTCCTGGGTTCAAGCGATTCTCATGCCTCAGCCTCCCAAGTAGCTGAGATTACAGGCATGCACCATGACACCCAGCTAATTTTTGTATTTTTAGCAGAGATGAAGTTTCACCATGTTGGCCAGGCTGGTCTCAAACTACTGACCTCAAGTGATCTACCCGCCTAGGCCTCCCAAAGTGCTAGGATTATGGGCATGAGCCACCGTACCCAGTCATGAATATTTTACTGATAAAATAAGTTAGAATAAATTATTATTAGATGGACTTCCCCCATAATAGCAGCTTATAGTCCTATAGGAAAAGGAGACTGACGTTCAGATAACCACAGTAGATCCCAGCATGGGACACTAAGCTCAGAGCACTATGGCAGTACAGAGAAGAATTAACTGAGCAAATACAGTTTTTTCCTAATAGAACCAAAGAGCTAATGAAGAAAATGAAAGGGAGACAGAGAGAGAGAAAAAAAAAAAAAAAAAACCAGTAACAAGGGCTTACATTTATAAAGCATTTGCTTCTCTGCTAGCTTTGCACAAAACTATGAATTACCCCAATCTAAGATGAAGAAGCTGAAACCCTGAATTTGAAAAATTTGCTCAAAAATTACTCTATTCAGTAGCAAACCCAGAATAAATTTTTGATTTTTTACATGTCATATTCAGAGTGCTTAAATATTGTCCTGAATTGCAAAAACAAAGAATCACCACACACCTCCAATCAAAGCAACTTTATATGGACTTCTCAGGCAGAAATCCATGAAATAAATAGCATAAGAAGTTGTACACAGTTCAGGATATTTTACTATACCATCATTTGGTCGTTTCAGCTCAATTATTACTATGTTAAAAATAAATTATGATGTAACTGACTTCATTAAATATTAATATTAAAAAATTTGAAACCATCAACTCACATTTTATATAAAATATAAATTCAGGTAAATCATAGATGTAAACACAATAACCAACACATAAAACATCCAAAAGAAAACACAAGGACAAACTTTATGACCTTGTGTTAGAAGATCTTTAAATAGACACAGAAAGTTCTAACATCAAAGAAACAGTTATCATTTTGACTTTATCAAAAGTTTTTTATTTCCCTTTGAAAGCTACATTTAAGAAAATGAACAGCCAAGCCACACATTGGCAAAAAATATTTCTGAAATATATATCTCATAAAGAACTAGTATTTAGAACACATGAAGGATGATTATAACTTAGTTATTAGAAAATAAAAAATCCAATATAAAAATAAAACATATGTTCTCATTAAGGAGCAAAACATGTGAACAGTCACTTCAAAAAGAGGATACTCAAATGAAAACCAGGCACATGAAAAGTATTCAACAACATTATTCTTAGGAAAATATAGGATATAACCATACACTCGTCATGACTCATGCACTGGAAAGACTGAAACTCAGGACTGACCAAACCAAGTATTGCCAGGAAAGCAGAATATGTGAATTTTTCATACATTGCTGGTGGGAATGCAATGGTACATTCAATTAAATGATAATTGGCAATTTTTTATAAAATTTTAAAAAATTACATGTGCTCTAACTATTCTACTCTTAGTTTTTCCCCAGAACAAAATAAAAATTTGTGTATATACAAAGATCTCTATGTGAGCGTTCATAGCAGCATTATTTATAACAGTCCCAAACCTAAAGGAAGAAAATGCCAATCGACTAGCTAGTAGGGAAAAAAACTGTGGTGTATCTATCTATGAAATGAAATTAGCATTAAAAAGGGAAAAAATGACACATCAAACAATATATATGAACTCAAGCATATTATGCTAAGTGTTTTTATTTCGTGACGTTCTAGAAGAGGCAAAACAACAGTAAAAGAAAGCAGAGCATGGAGAGGGAATTGACTGCAAAGTGCTCCATGGTCAATTTTTTTAAATGATGGCATAGTTATATATCTTGATTGTGGTGACAGTAACACACTATATATATAAATCAAAACTCAATAAATTGTCCAACTAAAATGATGAATTTTATTGAACATAAATTATACTTAAATATAGCTGACAATAAATACATTACATTTTAAATACATTCAATTTAAATACATTAATTTTTTTCTTCCTGATGGGGATTCAGATTATGTGAGATGTTAGACTATGAAAACATAGTGCCAGTGATGGTGCTTTGGAGAGTGGGACACCACCCAAACTACTCAAAGTTTCTACCTAGCTACATTAGACTATAAATGCCCTGTAGAAAGTGTTGTTATATTTGAATTGCTTCCTGATATATGAACTGCATCCAACACAGTGTCTGACACATTGAAGTTGTGTCATCTGTTGAATTCATCTGTTGAATGAATTGATTTCTGTTTGACCCAGCTGATAAACTCTAACTTGCAGACTAATTTTGCTTTTTTATATTCGTGTATTTAAAGTTTGTGATGTATATATTATTCTCTAAATGGACACATTAAGGAGGTGAAACATAAATAAACAATGATGACATGGCATATTTTATAAAACTTTCAACAAAAATCTAATGTTTTGGAAAAATATACTTAATATTAAAAATAAGTGAAACCCAACTATGGAATGAGTTAATGTGTGTTAGAGTTACTAAGTATAAAGCATTGATAGCCAAAACCTTTAGATGCCACAGCACCTTCATATTTGCATGCTGAAAAGAAATTGACTTTCCACACTTTCCAGATAATGAGGGGATTCATGATGGCTATGCCCAGTGGATTACCCCGAAAATTCTATTCACGCCCCTTCTATCTAAATGCAACAGTAAATCTCATCCTATTTCCAGCTTGCCTAAGAACAAAATGAAAAAGAGGGAAAAATACTTTATTTTCCTATTTCTGTCTGCATATACTAAATATGCAAAACAAAACAAAACAAAAGTGAAAGAGACGTTGAAGGCAACTACATTGGATGACGGCCTTTTAGGTTGTAGATTCACATACCTTATCTCTACACACACCACTTCTGTAGAGTAGTGATTATTTCTATTTTGCAATTGGGAAAATAGCTCAGAGGTTATGCAGCTCACTCGAGAATAGGAAAAGTTTAGATTGAGTTCAAGATTTTATCAGAACCCAAAAGAATTGGTTAGCAATATTAAAATCAAAAGAAAGTAAAACTGTCTCTTTTGTTTGAACAATAATAGCTAATATTATTGTGCACTTAATATGTGCCAGAAGCTATTATAAGTTGATAATTTTTTGTATTAACACATTAAATTTGCAAAATGATTGTATAACATAGCAGCTATCATTAATTTCATCTTACAAATGAGAGAAAAAGAGAAACATAAGGTTTACTTACCTTGCTCAAATTAATATTGTAATTGACAAAGTATTAAACACAGCAGGCTTGGATCCAGAATCTCTACTTTTAAATGCTACACCTTCCTGCCTTTTATATGGGTTGAAGATAAAGAGAATGAGCCCAGTTGTGAATAAAACGCAGGCTTAATGAGTGTCTAAAATATGGAAGAACCATCAAAGTGCTCCCATTTTCTTCCTCACTACCCAGAATATGTGAGTCTACTTTGCCCTTCACAGCCAATTAGATAACTTTAAATTAGAAAAGTTTTATACTCCATTAAGCAGCAATATAGTTTCTACTCTCATTAAACTGCTTATTAAAGAGAAATATGAAAGTAGTAGATTTCAATGTGTGTGTTTTTTTTTTGAGGGGGGCTCTGTTTTCCGGATAAAATACTATCTGTATCATGAGCCTCCCATTCTTTCTCCTTTTTACTTTTTTTTTTTTTCTTTTTCCTATATTCACCTTAAAGTCAAAAGACATTTAAGGTGGTAACTAGTAAAAGAAAAGAAAAAAAAAAAAAATAGGACCCAGAACCAGTGGACCTGCTGATCAGTCAGAAGCACCTCCATGATACCAAGTTGTCACTGGCCAGGCCTCATTGGCTGAAAGGGTAAATCATGCCCAGGAAGCACAGGAGGAGAAGGGCAAATCTGAAAAGAAAGCTGATGTTCATATTTACAAGCTAACAGGAGCTTGAACACTTTTTTCCGACCAACAAAAAGAAGCACTATATATAAAATTACTGGCACTTTTTTCCAAACCTTGTTAATATCACCATCATTGACTCTCATGATTTGACAACAGCCTAATCTCCCCAGTCTCTTCTCTTGCCTCTCTCCATAGGTACCACATATTTCAGCAAGTTCCTATGACAATTTATTGAATAGTGATTCATGTCTGAATGCCAGTCCATTTGGTTAGACTATTTTATTAATAAATACTGCATTCCTCACTTAATCTCTGGATTTTTTCTTCCTTCCTTCCTACAAATATTTAGTAAATACCTACCAAACACTGGTGCAATGCCTTCAAGGTCTAATCCAACTCAGTCTTCCATAAATCTAGCAGGAAGATACTAATAGGTTTACTGAACTTTAATCCTCCCCTCAATGATCCCTTCCCCCAAGAGTGGTAGATAAATACTTGTAAAACACTTACCATGTTGTATTCAAATTGATTGCAAACTAGTCCCTCTCCCTTACTAGACTGAGAATCTGAAAATTTGTCATTCAACTTTGTTTTTCCTACGCCTACCAGAAAATGTCAACTGTGTGTGTTGAGTGAACAAAAAAAGTTAAACAAGTACGAGTGCCCTTTTTTAGAAGTCCATATACTTCTATATTTCTATTAGAAATACTAGGAAGCTAGTGAAATGACTAAAAGAGAACTGAGATAATTTGATTTCCAAATGCTGGTTCTTCCTACCACACCAATGTCTATAGAATTTTAAAATTAAAAACAAACAAACAAACAAACAAACAAAAACACAAAGAGATCGAGACCATCCTGGCCAACATGGTGAAACTCCGTCTCTACTAAAAAAACAAAACATTAGCCAGGCGTGGTGGCAGGTGCCTGTCAGGCACCTGTAGTCACAGCTACTTGGGAGGCTGAGGCAGGAGAATGGCATGAACCCTGGAGGCGGAGTTTGCAGTGAGTCGAGATCGTGCCACTACACTCCAGCCTGGGCAACAGAGTGAGACTCCGTCTCAAAAAAAAAAAAAAAAAAAACAAAAACAGAGAGAGAAAAGAAAAAAATCTTTTCAAATCTGATTAATCAGATTGCTAGGCCTTCCAATTTAAAGTGTGGCTAGACCATTAGTCTCGGCACCTTGGTGGGGCTTGTTTGAAATGTAGAATCTCAAGCCCTCTCCCAGACCTACTAAATCAGCATTTCCTTTCAACAAGATATACAGGTGCTTCCCACACATATTAAAATTGTCAAACACTAACAAAGCATCTTCATTCCAAGTAGCTAAAGCTAAGTATTGTTATTAAAACAGTCAGAATTGAACAGGCAACCCGTAAGACTATGTTAGATTGCTACTGTACTCTTGCAGACTAACATTAAAATCCAAGCCACAAGCAAATAAAAGGGTTAAAACAAGTGAAAATATTAATATGGTCTCATCATTTTCCTCAATCCACCTAAATTAAAAACAAATTTAATACATGAAGAAGGAGGAAGTGGTGTAACATTGAGTTAACACAGTTTCTGCTCAATTAGAAAAAAAATCCACAGAGCTATTTTCAATATTATTTTAGACTTTACATATTTTAATGAATAAATTATCAGTATATCAGCATATCAAATTTGCCCAAGATAGAATAAAGTATAAAACCAAATTATTATAGCAAAGTTATCTGATGCATCTAAGATTAAAGAGAATTTCTGACTATTATTCCCACAAATAATATACATGCTAAAGGCAGTTGAGAAGGGACAATGTACTCTTTCAGATCTCTGTTTCCAGACAAATGGTCAACTGCAATTGTGTTAAGAAATTATATTTAGCTATTGGCGTCTGCATTTCTTTCTTTTCTTTAATTAAAAAGTCGATTAAACAACTTTACTAAAAAATATATATATCCCATAATTCATTTCTAAAAATGATATTATGCCTTTAGTACCGGATTCCCACAAAAATACTAAAAATTAGAACCTGTGTTTTCTCAAGAATGTTCTTGAGATTTTTTTGTTCTTATTAATAAATAAATTAAACAAATATATTTGCCTAAAATGAAAAAGATAAACTGATTTTCCCCTGGTTTCCAAAGTGGTTACATATCTTGAAGAAGAAGAAAAGGCGTGCAATGTAGTTTTAGGTATCTCAGAAGACAGAAACTATGAAGGCCTGAGTTAAGAACATATGATGTATTTCTTAAATGAGACTAAGACCAATAATTGTTTAGACTCTAAAAAAATAAGCTGGTAATTCTTTGTTAAGTAAATTTCCCGGAGGAAAAAATAAAACAATTCATTGATAATTCAGTGTGTCTAAAATACTTCGTACAATCTATTTGCATCTGCAATCTCATTTGATTCTGCTACATAACTTGAAAGTGTGTGTTTTTTTTCATCTCATTCATATTTTACTGACAGGAGTTGATATCCAACAAATAGATTTTTCTCAAACTTAGTTTCCAGGTAAGTGAAAGACTTACTAAATAAATTAGATCCCCTCTTTTCGACTACATTTTATTTTTACCACATCAAGCTACATCTACTAAGCAAGAAGGAATGAACAAAATATTCAGTAGACAATGCTTCTGTTTAATATAAATAATAACTTTTATATGTCAATTAATCAAAGTTGTAAAACAGTTTGTCTTAGAATTGCTTTTCTTTGTCCCTTGAAGCATGTAATGCAGTCCTAGACCCCATGGTAAGTGCTTCTGATTTGTATTCGTGTCTGTGTGTGTATGTTTCTCATTGCAGGAGACACTGATGGAACAAAATGATTTACCAAAAATACGAAAGCAGTTTTCATACATGATATAATGTATATACCATATAGGTATTTGCAAACTTAATGAAGTTTTTTTTTGTTTTTTGTTTTTTTTTTGTTTTTTTTTTGTTTTTTTTGAGACGGAGTCTCGCTCTGTCGCCCAGGCTGGAGTGCAGTGGCCAGATCTCAGCTCACTGCAAGCTCCGCTTCCCGGGTTCCCGCCATTCTCCTGCCTCAGCCTCCCGAGTAGCTGGGACCACAGGCGCCGCCACCTCGCCCGGCTAATTTTTTGTGTTTTTAGTAGAGACGGGGTTTCGCCGTGTTAGCCAGGATGGTCTCGATCTCCTGACCTTGTGATCCGCCCCTCTCGGCCTCCCAAAGTGCTGGGATTACAGGCTTGAGCCACCGCGCCCGGCCTTAATGAAGTTTTATACTTCCATTTGTGGAGGAGTAGTAGCAATGATTGAAGCAGGGCGGGAAGATATGCTAGGTGTGAGCTTGACAAGAGGCGAGATTATGAAATTGGAATGAAAAATTAAAACTATATGTTGGTGATTGTAAATTTTGGCCTCTGACTAAATTGCATGAGTTCAGAGTACTGAAATGATTTCATTGCCCACTCAAATCCTGCACCACACATATAGAAACAAAGACTATAGGAGAAACGAATACAAGAGGACCGTGGGGGGAAAACACACATTGCTTTTTAGACTGAGGGCTGGCATCTCTGCGGGAAGCAGGTAGTATATAAAACAGCTACAATCAGGAGTGAGGGGGGAGTTCTCCAACAGTCATTATTGTATAAGGAAAAAAAAAAATGCCTTAGTCTTTTGTGAACCTTAAACACTGAATATTTACAATCAGAGGCAATGTTGTTGAGGAGATAAGCCTCTGTTGAGTAAGAGACTGAAATTGCAGCTATTTGCCAGCTTTCCAATGTGAAGGTTCTAAGTCCTTGAAACTTTATATAATAAATTAATCTGACTTGTTCCTCAAATGGGATTTGTTATGTCCAAATGACAATGGTAGGCGCTAAGATACCATAAATCTTTTATTTAAAATATATGTACAAGTATAATGATTTAATTGGTAGTGTTGTCACTGGTAAAAAAACTCCACAAGTTTATACCACTTAGGAGATCAGACCTTGATTCCATGAGCTGTACATTTCTTTTCATAAACTATAAAATTTGTTAAGTTTTTACAAAGTTGTTCTGAACTGTATCTATTGTAGCAACTTTCTATTCAGTATCATAAAAGTTAAATGTCTTCTTCTCTTTGATTAGGTTAACCAAAACCCTTGTAACTCAATAACAGTAATGAAATAAAGTGAAATAAATCAAATAAATTCACAAATATCCTTTGGAAATGTCTCCGTTCATGACAAAAAGAGAACATCTAAACATGTTGCCCAAAGAAGTATTCAAAAGAGAATAATAATTTGCTCTTGTCCTCTAAAATTATATTGGCATCACCATTAGGATAAAAGATACAAAAAGGTACTTTTAAAAATTATAACATTTTATAACTTGGTAACCATTTTACCATTCTTTCCAAATTTTATCATTAACTCATGATTTTAAAAAAATGTTATGATATGTTACATAAAACATTTAATATTATCTACATCAGGACTTGTAAATATATTAGTGAATTACTTTTTTTTCACTAATCTTTCTTTTTTATCTTACTTTCATAATGAAATTTTTTTTAGAAGAACAATACTACTGTAACTGCTTTATATTTTAATAGAGATGAGAGCTACTTGAAGATGTAGTAAATCCCTGAGAAGGAATTCCAGGGCACTCAAATACAATTTTACCAAAATCCATAATTTTTAATCCATAATTTTAGAACCTAAAATGTCATCTGATCAGAAACATGTGTTATACTTTCTTTGTGCTCAGAAGAAACAAGCATCTCAAAACTGAAAAAGTATTTTTTAAAAAGGTACTCAATAACAAACTATTTAGTATTTCAATAAACCGGTTCACTGAAATATCAGTAGCCCACGCAATTTCACAAAGGGAATGATTTTCCCCAAAGGACTCATGATTGCATCACTGTTCTGTATTTACTTTAAGCAAGCAAATATGCAAATCAGCTCTTCCTAGAATAAGGTTAAGGGCCCCTCTCACTGTGAGTACAGCTTGCTAAGCCAAGACACACATGCACAACCTGTACGACATGATGCATAAGAAAAGAATATGTCAAGAAGGTCAGCAATCCAATGCTCAACACACCCTCTCAGAAACAAGGAAAAATGTTCTAGAATTACTCTGTTTTGATTTTCTACACAAGCATCCTGACTTGTGCCTTATTCTCATACATTATTTAGCTTACATATACTGCTCTACAAAGTTTTTTTCAAAAATAACAAATAGCATTCACTGCCATAGTAAGACAATAGTAAACAAATTCTGGTGGAGTAGCTTTCTGGAGGTTGAAGACTGGCCACAGGCTAAATATTTAAAAACTCATTCAGAAGGCCAATAGGTTGTATCTTGATTACCAACGCTGACAGACTTTTAGGATCTACTTCAAATATGAGAATGAGAAAGAGTTTGAGGCTAGATCGAAGCAAAGGTGTAGAGCATCATATAATCTATTAGCAAGGACTGAAATAGGCACAGGGTGTCAGATTGGGGACACACAAATATATTCATAATTTTAAATGTATTTACAAGTCCTGGCACGTAACATTTTAAATGTTTTGTTTTCTTATGTAATATGTCACAACATGTTTTTCAAATCCTGATTTAACGGTAAAATTTGGTGAGAATGGAAAAACTTAAAATAAGAAAGGTAAAATTTAAATATGTTATTAAAGTTATAAAAATATTTTCTTAAAATTAGTACTAAACCTAAACCACAAGCCTGGCAGTTACAGAACACATTCAGTTTTCAAATAAATGAACAGAGTAAGAAAGGTAGCCCAAGCTACGCCATCATATCCCTTGTGACCTGCATGTATACACCCAGATGGCCTGAAGCAACTGAATATCCACAAAAGAAGTGAAAATAGGCAGTTCCTGCCTTAACTGATGACATTCCACCATTGTGATTTGTTCCTGCCCCACCCTAACTCATCAATCGACTTTGTAACAATATACCCTCTCTGCCCTAAGGATAATGTACTCTGTGATATTCCCCCGCCCTTATGAATGTACTTTGTACAATACACCCTCCCCACCCTTGAGAAGGTACATTGTAATATCCTCCCAACCTCCCACCCTTAAGAAGGTACTTTGTAATATTCTCCCCACTTGAGAATGTACTTTGTAAGATCCACCCCCTGCCCACAAAAAATTGCTCCTAATTCCACCACCTATCCCAAACCTATCAGAACTAGTGATAATCCCACCACCCTTTGCTGACTCTCTTTTCGGACTCAGTCCGCTTGCACCCAGGTGATTAAAAAGATTTATTGCTCACACAAAGCCTGTTTGGTGGTCTCTTCACACAGACGTGCATGACAGTATGAAAGCCATTTAAATATCTGAAACATTTTACAAACTCTTTTCCTATAAATGCCTTATGTAAACCTATAAATATTATGAACAAATTCTGAAGAATTAATATCTTCCTGAAATGCATCCATTGACTCTGAAGCCCTTCCTAAAGCAGGAAGCCATTGTGGTCAAATAGAAAAAACACTTTTCTCAGTGCCTGGTAGATAATACATGCACAATAAATACTTTTGAGCAAATGAATAAACCTGAAGTCAGGAGACTTATATTGAAGCTTTGTAGTCATAAATAAGTTACTTTAAAATTCCGAGCTTAGGTTCTTTACCCAAATTCTTTTTAAAATTTCAATACTTTGAGATTCCAGAGAAAATGGTAGATAGGAGGCAGGACGAACTTGCAGCTCCCACTCAGACGATCAGAGCTCCGTGTGGAGACTCATATCATGCAATTTTCCTCCACAAACTGCCACAGGAACATTGAAACTAGGCCTCATAAAACTTAAAAAATTAACACCAGGTGGCCCTGGATAAGGTCCCACCCTGCCTCAATAAGGTCCCACCCTGCCTTGATAGGGTCCCACCCTGCCAATTCCGGGAAACAACCTCATGGGGTCCCACCCTGCCAATTCCGGGGGTCCCACCCTGCCTCGAAGTTCCCAGAATTAACAACTCCAGGAAAGTACCTCATAAGGTCCTGCTCTAACCAATTAGAACAAGACACCTTGCTCAGGCCATAGCTAGACCCAATTATTTTGCGCCTTAAGCTTTGTTTGAATTTCGCGCCATAAGCTGTGTTTGAACTTGTGTTTGCCTATATAAACAGCCTGTAACAAGCAGTCAGGGTCCCAGGGCCAACTTAGAGCTTGGGACCCTAGCGCGCTAGTAATAAATAACTCTCTGCTGTGA
>NC_037682.1:40392530-40543382 GCF_003255815.1 Theropithecus gelada
ACCTCATAAGGTCCTGCTCTAACCAATTAGAACAAGACACCTTGCTCAGGCCATAGCTAGACCCAATTATTTTGCGCCTTAAGCTTTGTTTGAATTTCGCGCCATAAGCTGTGTTTGAACTTGTGTTTGCCTATATAAACAGCCTGTAACAAGCAGTCAGGGTCCCAGGGCCAACTTAGAGCTTGGGACCCTAGCGCGCTAGTAATAAATAACTCTCTGCTGTGACTCCCGTGTCGGGTGTTCCTTCGCGGCGACCCCTGCCCAGGAGGGAATCGACAGCTCAGTTCCTACATTTGGTGCATGGGCTGGGAAGTGGGGTCGTCCGAGGACCCCCGACCCATCTGGTGGAGACCCATCTGGCCCGGGCCACCGACCGCCGACTGGACGAACGAACTCTGTCAGGTACTTTCGTTTCGTTCTGTTTGTTTCGTTCTGTTTGTTTTGCCGGCTAATTCTGAGGAGTACTCCGTCTGAATAATTAAGTGGAGAAGGGGGACAGACGTGTCCGGCACCTTCTCACTTACGCCCCAGGGGACGCCCTGGAGGTAGTCTGGAAGAAGGCTGACGACTCCGTCAGCCTCCTCCAATCTGTAGGCAGGGCGCCGTCGCCCCTGCCATCTGAATATTTTGTGAAACTGTGGCGCCACTCTCTGGCCGCGCAGCTTCTTCTCATTTGTCTGGTCCTTTTGTATGTTGCTTTCATTTTGTCCTTGTGTGTGAAAGAATCTCTAGACAGAACTATGGGACAGACGTTGAGGACCCCTTTAACTCTGACTCTGACTCACTTCCCTGACGGTCGGGCTCGAGCCCACCACCTCTCTGTAGAAGTCCGTAAGGGACGATGGAAAACATTCTGCTCGTCCGAATGGCCAACCCTCCAGGTAGAGTGGCCACGGGACGGAACATTTAACCTCTCAATTATCCTACAGGTCAAAGCAAAAGTGATGGATCCTGGGCCACTCAGACACCCAGACCAGGTGGCCTACATAATTACTTGGGAAGATTTGGTCCGAAACCCTCCTTTTTGGGTGAAACCCTTCCTCCATTCCCCTTCCCCATCCCAATCTACCCTCCTTGCCTTAGAGGCCCCGAAGAACCGGAATTCAGACCCGCATAAGCCGGTTCTCCCAGATGAGCCCCAGAGGGACCTCCTCCTTCTTGACCCCCTGCCTCCTACACCTGAAAACCCCCTCCTGAGACCTCCGCCTTACGCTTCCCCCTCGGCCCCTACCCATTCCCCAACTTCCCCCTCGGTCCCTACCCTTTCCCCAACTTCCCCCTCGGCCCCTACCCTTTCCCCAGCTTCCCCCACGGTCCCTACCCTGTCCCCAACTTCCCCCTTGGCCCCCTCCATGTCTCCCTCTCCGGTCCCACCCGAACTCACCCCTCAAGCTCCGCCAGCAACACCTCGCCTCCGCCTGCGGCGGACTGAGGACCCAGATGGCCCTCCCACTTGGCAATCCTCCCTTTTTCCCCTCCGCACCGTCAATCGTACAGTCCAATACTGGCCTTTCTCTGCCTCTGACCTCTACAACTGGAAGACCCATAACCCTTCCTTTTCCCAAGACCCTCAGGCCCTAACCTCGTTGACAGAATCCATTCTCCTCACCCACCAGCCCACCTGGGATGATTGCCAGCAGCTCTTGCAGGTCCTCCTAACCACTGAAGAGAGGCAGCGAGTCCTCCTGGAGGCCTGGAAAAATGTGCCAGGACCAGGGGGCCTCCCAACCCAACTCCCCAATGAAATAGACGAGGGATTTCCCCTCACCTGCCCGGACTGGGACTATGAAACGGCACCAGGTAGGGAGAGTCTCCGAATCTATTGCCAGGCTCTGTTGGCGGGTCTCAAAGGGGCAGGAAAATGCCCCACAAATTTGGCCAAGGTAAGAACTATAACTCAGGAAAGGGACGAAAGCCCGGCAGCCTTCATGGAAAGGCTACTGGAAGGGTTCCGAATGTATACCCCATTCGACCCAGAGGCCCTAGAACATAAGGCTACCATAGCTATGGCATTCATAGACCAAGCTGCATTAGATATCAGAGGAAAACTCCAGAGGCTGGATGGGATCCAGACCTATGGATTACAGGAATTGGTTAGGGAGGCAGAAAAAGTGTATAATAAGAGAGAAACCCCTGAGGAAAGGGAAGCCAGGTTAGCGAAGGAACAGGAGGAGCGAGAGGATCGTAGGGATCGAAAGAGGGATAAGCATTTAACAAAAATCCTGGCGGCAGTAGTGAAAGAGAAAGGACCAGGGAGAGAGGGAGAGAAGCGAAGGCGGCCAAAAGTAGAAAAAGACCAGTGTGCCTACTGCAAAGAACGAGGACATTGGATCAAAGATTGCCCCAAGCGTCCTAAAGACCAAAAGAAACCTGTCACTGTCCTCGCCTTAGGTGAAGATAGCGAATAGGGGCGTCAAGGCTCTGGAGCCCCCCCCCCCGAGCCCCGGCTAACTCTCTCTCTGTAGGGGGGCACCCCACCAACTTCTTGGTGGATACAGGGGCCCAACATTCAGTTTTGATAAAGGCCGACGGGCCCCTGTCTTCCCGCACATCCTGGGTACAGGGGGCAACGGGGGAAAATCGCACCAGTGGACTAACCACCGAACAGTCAATCTTGGAAAAGGAATGGTAACACATTCCTTCTTGGTGGTCCCTGAATGCCCTTACCCCCTCCTAGGACGAGACCTTCTGACCAAGCTCGGAGCCCAAATCCACTTCTCCGAGACAGGGGCCCAGGTATTAGATCGGGACGGTCAGCCCATCCAAATTTTAACTGTGTCTCTGCAAGATGAACATCGGCTTTTTGACGCCCCGGCCATCACTCGCCTCCCTGATGGTTGGTTGCAAGATTTTCCCCAAGCTTGGGCAGAAACGGGAGGACTCGGGCGGGCCAAGTATCAAGCCCCAATCATAATTGATCTAAAGCCCATGGCGGTGCCTGTGTCTATCAAGCAATATCCCATGAGCCGGGAGGCTCATATAGGTATTCGGCAGCACATTAACAAATTTCTAGAACTTGGAGTGTTGCGACCTTGTCACTCGCCCTGGAACACTGCTCTTCTGCCAGTAAAAAAGCCTGGTACTCAGGACTACAGGCCCGTCCAAGACTTGAGAGAAATTAACAAGAGAACCATGGACATTCATCCCACAGTCCCCAACCCTTACAACTTACTTAGCACCTTAAAACCTGGCTATAACTGGTACACAGTATTAGATTTAAAAGATGCTTTCTTCTGTTTACCTCTGGCCCCCCAAAGCCAAGAACTCTTTGCCTTTGAGTGGAAAGATCCTGAGAAAGGAATTTCGGGCCAATTGACCTGGACCCGGCTTCCCCAAGGATTCAAGAACTCTCCCACTCTCTTCGATGAGGCTCTTCATCGAGATCTGGCCGACTTCTGAACCCAAAATCCAGAGGTGACCCTACTCCAATATGTAGATGACCTCCTCCTGGCTGCCCCTACAAAGGAAACCTGCATACAAGGTACCAGGCATCTACTCCAGGAACTGGGTGAAAAAGGATACCGGGCATCCGCCAAGAAGGCACAGCTCTGCCAGACCAAGGTAACATATCTGGGGTATATCCTGAGTGAAGGGAAAAGGTGGCTCACCCCTGGGCGCATAGAGACAGTGGCTCGCCTTCCACCACCACGAAGTCCCAGGGAAGTACGTGAATTCTTGGGAACTGCTGGGTTCTGTCGCTTGTGGATACCCGGTTTTGCTGAATTGGCCGCCCCCCTTTATGCACTCACCAAGGAAAGCACCCCTTTCACCTGGCAGACAGAGCATCAATTGGCTTTTGAGGCACTAAAAAAGGCACTCTTGTCTGCCCCAGCCCTTGGGTTACCGGACACCTCAAAGCCCTTTACCCTCTTCCTGGACGAAAGGCAAGGGATTGCCAAAGGAGTCCTGACCCAAAAATTGGGGCCTTGGAAAAGACCGGTAGCGTACCTGTCCAAGAAGCTGGACCCTGTGGAGGCCGGCTGGCCCCCGTGTCTTCGTATCATGGCAGCCGCCGCTATGCTGGTCAAGGACTCTGCTAAATTAACCCTTGGGCAGCTACTAACTGTTATTACCCCACATGCTCTAGAGGCCATAGTGCGGCAGCCCCCGGACCGGTGGATAACCAACGCACGCCTAACCCACTACCAGGCCCTCCTACTGGACACGGACCGCGTCCAGTTTGGCCCTCCGGTCACCTTAAATCCTGCCACGCTGCTGCCGGTACCAGAAGACCAACCGAGCCCACACGACTGTCGACAAGTATTGGCTGAGACCCATGGAACGCGGGAAGATCTTAAAGACCAAGAACTCCCAGACACGGATCACACTTGGTACACAGACGGCAGCAGCTACCTTGACTCAGGTACCCGGAGGGCGGGAGCGGCGGTAGTAGATGGACACAACACCATTTGGGCACAATCACTACCTCCTGGCACGTCTGCACAGAAGGCTGAGTTAATAGCACTAACCAAGGCCCTAGAGCTGTCCAAGGGATAGAAAGCTAACATTTATACTGATAGCCGATATGCCTTTGCAATGGCTCATACTCATGGGAGTATATATGAAAGAAGAGGTCTCCTAACCTCAGAAGGAAAGGAAATCAAGAACAAAGCTGAAATAATTGCCTTATTAAAAGCCCTTTTTCTTCCTCAAGAAGTGGCCATAATTCACTGCCCCGGGCATCAGAAAGGACAGGATCCCGTCGCAGTAGGAAACAGACAGGCTGACCAAGTGGCCAGGCAGGCCGCCATGGCAGAAGTACTAACTCTAGCCACAGAACCTGACGAAACCAGCCACATAACCATTGAACATACTTATAACCTCAGAAGACCAGGAAGAAGCAAGAGCCATAGGGGCTACAGAAAACAAAGACACTAGAAACTGGGAAAAAGAAGGGAAAATAGTCCTTCCCCAAAAGGAAGCCCTGGCAATGATCCAGCAGATGCATGCCTGGACACACTTGGGTAATCGAAAGCTAAAATTGTTAATTGAAAAAACTGACTTTCTAATCCCAAGGGCAAGTACACTCATAGAGCAAGTGACATCTGCCTGTAAGGTCTGTCAGCAGGTAAACGCTGGGGCTACCCGAGTGCCAGCAGGGAAACGGACTCGTGGTAACTGCCCAGGAGTCTATTGGGAAATAGACTTCACTGAAGTAAAACCTCACTATGCTGGATATAAGTACTTACTGGTGTTTGTAGATACCTTTTCAGGATGGGTAGAAGCTTACCCCACCCGGCAAGAAACAGCACACATAGTAGCCAAGAAAATTTTGGAAGAAATCTTTCCTAGATTCGGACTTCCCAAGGTAATTGGGTCAGACAACGGGCCGGCCTTCGTTTCTCAGGTAAGTCAGGGGCTAGCCAGGATATTGGGGATTAATTGGAAATTGCATTGTGCCTATAGACCCCAGAGCTCAGGACAGGTAGAAAGAATGAATAGAACCATTAAAGAGACCCTTACTAAATTGACCTTAGAGACTGGCTTAAAAGATTGGAGATGCCTCCTGTCCCTAGCTCTATTAAGAGCCCGAAATACGCCTAACCGTTTTGGGCTCACTCCATATGAAATCCTCTACGGAGGACCTCCCCCTTTGTCAACCTTGCTTGACTCCTTCTCCCCCTCCGATCCTAAGACTGACCTACAGGCTCGGCTGAAAGGACTCCAAGCAGTACAGGCCCAAATCTGGGCCCCCTTGGCAGAACTGTACCGACCAGGACACCCACAGACCAGTCACCCCTTCCAGGTGGGAGACTCCGTCACCGCTCTCAAGGACTAGAGCCTCGATGGAAAGGACCCTACATTGTTCTCCTGACCACACCCACAGCCATAAAGGTTGACGGAATCTCCACTTGGATCCACGCATCCCACGCCAAGGCTGCTCCAGAGACGCCCGGACCAACACCATCTGAGACATGGAAACTCCGACGCTCCGGGGACCCGCTCAAGATAAGACTCTCTCGTATCTAACCCCTTGCTTATTGCTTGCCCTCCTTCCCTGCGCCGCTGGCAGTATACTCACTGATGCTAACCCCCACCGGCCATATAACCTGACCTGGCAAGTGATTAATTTTAATAATCATGAGGTCCTAGGTGAAACCTCAAAAATTGCTCCCCTAGGGACTTGGTTCCCAGACCTCTATTTCAACCTAGACAAAATAGCAAAGATAGATGACATGGAAGGGGGGGAATGAAGAAAACAGGTTAGAAGGGTGTCCATCAGCCGGAACGGGTTCTATGCCTGTCCCGGATTCAGGACAGGGGAAATGAAAAAAACTTGTGGAGATATAACTCACCTGTATTGCAATAGTTGGTCCTGTGTAACTAATAACGATGGAGAATGGAAATGGGCCACGAAACCCTGGTACATAACCATGTCCTTTGTCCAGCCCTGCACCAGAACCCGATATTCAAAAAATTGCAATCTGGTCCGCATCACATTTAAAGATGCGGAAAAATCTGATAACAGTTGGATAACAGGGTTAATATGGGGCCTTTATCTATACCAAAAGCCGCCGTATGGGGTCCCTATTCAAATTAGATTACTAGTCGACCCGGACATAGCCTCCGTTGCAGTAGGGCCGAACCAGGTTTTATCAGGAGCAAAGAAGCCCCTGGCTCCCGTACTGGGGAAGCCCCAACCAAAAGCTCCTCAAAGCACTTCCCCGCCCTTGATCTCCACCTCCTCTAAATATACACCCTCAGCCCAAACCGTCACCCACAGGCCCCTCATCCCGGGAATAGGTGACAGGCTCCTAAATCTCATAAAGGGCTCCTATTTCGCTTTAAACCAGACAAGGCCAGAATTCACCTCCTCTTGCTGGCTATGTCTAGCAACAGGCCCCCCTTATTATGAAGGCATCGCCTCCACTAATAATTTCACTAGCTCCACCAATCCTACTGGATGTGCGTGGGAACAACAAAGAAAACTAACCTTGGCTGAAGTTTCTGGGTCAGGAACCTGCATAGGCCAAGTGGCCCCTAGTCATCAGCACCTTTGTAATGTAACCTTGGCAGTACCCAGATCCAATCACTATCTAGTCCCCTCTGAGATGGACTGGTGGGCTTGCGACACTGGACTCACCCCCTGTATATCCACAGCTGTTTTTAGCAGAGGTACCCACTATTGCGTGTTGGTACAAGTTGTTCCCCGGGTCTACTACCACTCTGGAGACTCCTTTGACCTCCGGTATGAGCAGAAAACCCATATAAGACCAAAAAGAGAACCTATCTCCCTCACCCTCGCCGTCATGTTAGGAATTGGGGTAGCAGCTGGAGTTGGGACTGGGACGGCAGCCCTAGTACATGGTAACTACCATCTGCACCAACTTAGAATAGCCATAGATGAGGACCTTAGAGCCATAGAACACTCTATCACAAAACTTCAAGAGTCCTTGATTCTTTGTCTGAAGTAGTATTACAAAACCGACGACGACTGGAGATTGTCTTTCTGAAAGAGGGCGGGCTCTGTGCAGCCCTCAAAGAGCAATGTTGCTTTTATGCAGATCATTCAGGAGTAGTTAAGGATTCTATGGCAAAATTAAGAGAAAGAGAGAGAGTCTCAGCAGAGTTGGTTTGAAAGCTGGTACAACCAATCCCCTTGGTTTAGCACCTTAATCTCCACCATCTTAGGACCCCTCATCCTGCTCACGCTCATCCTGACTTTCGGGCCGTGCATACTTAACCGCTTACTTGCCCTTATTAAAAAGAGATTAAACATAGTACATGCTATGGTTCTGACCCAACAATACCAGACCCTCAGGACTGAAGAAGAGGCTCAAGATTGAGCCGCTGACACAAAAAAAGGAGGGAATGAAACTAGGCCTCATAAAACTTAAAAAATTAACACCAGGTGGCCCTGGATAAGGTCCCACCCTGCCTCGATAAGATCCCACCCTGCCTCGATAGGGTCCCACCCTGCCAATTCCGGGAAACAACCTCATGGGGTCCCACCCTGCCAATTCCGGGGGTCCCACCCTGCCTCGAAGTTCCCGGAATTAACAACTCCAGGAAAGTACCTCATAAGGTCCTGCTCTAACCAATTAGAACAAGACACCTTGCTCAGGCCATAGCTAGACCCAATTATTTTGCGCCTTAAGCTTTGTTTGAATTTCGCGCCATAAGCTGTGTTTGAACTTGTGTTTGCCTATATAAACAGCCTGTAACAAGCAGTCAGGGTCCCAGGGCCAACTTAGAGCTTGGGACCCTAGCGCGCTAGTAATAAATAACTCTCTGCTGTGACTCCCGTGTCGGGTGTTCCTTCGCGGCGACCCCTGCCCAGGAGGGAATCGACAGCTCGGTTCCTACAACATAACAGGAAAGTGAAGAGAATCCATAGACGCTTTGAAGGAAGCCCATCACTCCTGCAGGCTCCAAGAGACAGTCAAAAAACTATGAGTGCCCAAAGTGTGAAAGTATGAAAGGGGGATTATGCACCCCCAAACATATACCCTGACTGGGGAAGGTCTAGATCATGGGAGAATGATTTGACCTTACCTGGAGCTGAGACAAATTTAGTGAACTGAGTGAAATATAGGGGTAGGGGAAGCAGCAGGAAGAGCTCTGTGGGCACACTCAGTCCCCAGGGAAGCCATTTCTGACATGGTCTCACAGGGGTCCTTGAGGAGGTCTGCCAAAGGAATTGGGAAAAGACCATAGGGAGAAGGAAACTTCCAGCTGTACTTTGTACAATTTTGACTGAATACAAACTTTCCTAGACAGAACCCTAGAGAGGGGCAAACAGCAAGTGCAGCCACAACACAGAAGCTGCAGTAGGCAGGGAGGTATGCAACCTGAAAGTCCTGATTGCCTTTTCAGTGGGGAGGCCAGTAGCCTGGGGCAGTCCTGCTTACCTGCTGCCTGGATATAAATTTGGTGATGTTGAGGAGGCATAGTGGGAGTGAGAGCAGCCTTTTGAGCTGTGTGGGAGTTGGGTGAGGCTGGTTTCACTGCCGACTTTTCCCCATTTGCCTGGCAGCCTGCATGACAGCGGAGGCAGCTATAATTCTTCTGGGATCATAATTCAATTGGTCTGATAATCACATCCCTATCCCTCATAGCAGCTGCAGCAAGAATCACCCAAGAAGAGCCAGAGCTCAAACATGCCCATCCCTGCCCCCCACCTGAAGGTCTTTCTCTACCCACTGTGGTAGCCAAAGTACATAATCTCGTGGGAGTGCTATGGCCCCACCCACTGCCTGAGACACCCAAATATTCTCCAGGAGACCCTAGGGCAAGCTTGTATCCTCCATATACTACTGCAGCTGATGGTCTCTTGAATGTGCCATCTCCTGGCTGGCTGCCAATCAACACAAAAGCAGTGTAATAAACAAAACTATAACTAAGAACCCTCACAGAATTCACTTCACTTCACACTATCTCCATTGGAGAAGGTGCTGGTATCCATTGATTCAGAGAGCTGAAGATGGATCATATCATAGGACTCTTTACAGACACTCCCTAACAGTAGACAGGAGCTCAGTAGCTCTGGTGGGTGGCTAGACCCGAAGAGAAATAACAATCACTGCAGCTCAGCTCTCAGGAAGCCACATCCCTATGGGAAGAGATGAGCACCACATCAAGGGAGCACCCCATGGGACAAAACAATCTGAACAGTAACCCTTGAGCCCCAGATCTTCCCTCTGATATAGTATATCCAAATGAGAAAAATGAGAAAAAAAAAAAAAGAAAAGAAACGAAACAGGTAAACAATTCCAGTAATATGACAAAACAAATTTCTGTAACACCATCAAAAGTCCACACTAGCTCACCAGCAATGGATCCAAACCAAGACAAAAATCTCTTAATTGCCAGAAAAAGAATTCAGAAGGTCAATTGTTAAGCTACTCAAGGAAGTACCAGAGAGGTGAACACCAACTTAAAGAAATTTAAAACAACAACAACAACAACAAAAAGTTTCAGGATATAGGCAAAGAAATCTCCAGAGAAAAAGATAGCACAAATACAAATAACCACAACTTCTGGAAGTGAAGGACACACTTAGAGAAATGCAAAAGACACTAGAAAGTCTCAGGAATAGAATCAAACAACAACAAGAAAGAACTTCAGAGCTCAAAGTAAAGGCTTTTGAATTAATCATCCAAAAAAGATAAATAAAAAAGAATTTTTTATTTTATTTTATTTTATTTTGAGACAGAGTCTCACTCTGTCATCAGGCTGGAGTGCAGTGGCGTGATCTTGGCTCCCTGCAACCTCTGCCTCCTGTGTTCAAGTGATTCTCAGCCTCCCAAGTAGCTGGGATTACAGGCACGTGCCACCATGCTTAGCTAATTTTTGTAGTTTTAGTAGAGATGGCATTTGACCATGTTGGCCAGGATGATCTTGATCTCCTGACCTCATGATCCACCCACCTTGGCTTTCCAAAGTGCTGGGATTACAGGCATGAGCCACTGTGCCCAACCATGAATTTTTAAAAAGTGAACAAAGCTTCCAAGAAGTTTGGGATTATATTAAATGGCCAAACTTAAGAATAAGTAGTGTTCCTGAGGAAGAAAATAAATCTGTAAGTTTAGAAAACATATTTAAGAGAATAATTGAGGAAAATTTCCCCAACGTTGCTAGAGATCTAGATATCCAAATACAAGAAGCTCAAAGAACACCCAGGAAACTCATTGCAAAAAGATGATCACCTAGGCACATAGTCATCAAGTTATCTAAAGTCGAGATGAAGGAAAGTATTTTAGGAGCTATGAGGCAAAAGCATCAGGTAACCTACAAAAGAAAACCTACCAGATTAACAATAGATTTCTTAGCAGAAACCCTACAACCTAGAAGGGATTGGGGTCCTATCTTTAGCCTCCTTAAACAAAACAATTATCAAACAAGACTTTTGTATCCAGTGAAACTAAGCTTCACAAGTGAATAAAAGATGAATCTTTTTCAGACAAACAATACTGAGTGATTTTGCCAATGCCAAGCCAGCTCTATAAGAATTGCTAAAAGAAGTTCTAAACCTTGAAACAAATACTCAGAATACATCAAAATAGAACCTCCTTAAAGCATAAATTTCACAGGACTCATAAAACAATAACACAATGAAAAAAAAAAGGTATTCAGGCAACAAATAGCATGATGACTACAATAGTACCTCACATCTCCATAGTAACGACGAATGTAAATGGCCTAAATGCTTCACTTAAAAGACATAGAATGGCAGAACGCACAATCATTCACCAACCTAGTATCTACTATTTTCAAGAGACTCACCCAACACAAAAAGACTCAAATAAACTTAAGGTAAGGAGGTGGAATAAGATATTCCACGCAAATGAACACCAAAGTGAACAGCAGTAGCTATTCTTATATCAGACAAAACAAACTTTAAAGTAGCAGCAATGAAAAAAGTCAAAGACAGACATTATCTCATGATAAAAGGACTTGCCCTATAGGGAAACATCACAATTCTAAATATATATGCACCTAACACTGGAGCTACCAAAATTTATAAGATAATAACTACTGATAAGTATTATACCTCAGAAATAATATAGACAGCATCAAAATAATAGTCGAGGACTTCAATACCCCACTGACAGCACTAGACAGCTTATCAGGAGAGAAAGTCAACAAATAACAAATAAACTTAAACTATACCCTAGAACAAATGGACTTAACAGGTATTTACAGAACATTGTACCAAACCATTGTAGAATATATACTCTATTCGTCAGCACATGGAACATTCTCCAAAATAGACCATATGATGGGCCATAAAACAAGTGTCAATCAATTTAAGAAAATCAAAATTATGTCAAATACTCTCTCAGACAACAGTGGAATGAAATTGGAAATCAACTCCAGAAGGAACCCTCAACACTATACAATTATAAGGAAAATAAATAACCTGCTCCTCAATGATCACTGGGTAAACAATGATATCAAGATGGAAATTAAAACATTCTTTGAACTGAATGATAATAGAAAACAACCAACAAAAACCTCTGGGATACAGCAAATGCAGTGATAAGAGGAAAGTTCATAGCATTAAATGCTTACATTAAAAAGTTTGAAAAAGCACAAATAGATAATCTAAGGTCACACCTCAAGGAACTAGAGAAACAAGAACAAATAAAACTCGAATCCAGCAGAAGAAAAGAAGTAACAAAGAACAAAACGGAATTAAATGAAATTAAAACAAACAAACAATACAAAAGATAAATAAAACAAAAAGCTGATTCTTTGAAAAGATAAATAAAATTGATAGACCATTAGCGAGGTTAACCAAGAAAAGAGACAATTCAAATAAGCTTAATTAGAAATGAAAGGGGAGGCCGGGCGCGGTGGCTCAAGCCTGTAATCCCAGCACTTTGGGAGGCCGAGACGGGTGGATCACGAGGTCAGAAGATCGAGACCATCCTGGCGAACACGGTGAAACCCCGTCTCTACTAAAAAATACAAAAAACTAGCCGGGCGAGATGGCGGGCGCCTGTAGTCCCAGTTACTTGGGAGGCTGAGGCAGGAGAATGGCGTAAACCCGGGAGGCGGAGCTTGCAGTGAGCTGAGATCCGGCCACTGCACTCCAGCCCGGGCGACAGAGCAAGACTCCGTCTCAAAAAAAAAAAAAAAAAAAAAAAAAGAAATGAAAGGGGATATATTATAACTGATACCACAGAAATATAAAAGATCATTCATTCTAGGCTACTATGAACACCTTGACATGCATAAACTAGAAAACCTAGAGGAGATACTTAAATTTCTGGAAATATACAACCTTCTGAGTTTAAATAGGGAAAAAATAGAATCTCTGAAGGCACCAATAACAAGCAGTGAAACTGAAATTGTAATAAAATATTGCAAACAACACAACAAAATCCAGACAGATTCACAGCTGAATTCTATTAGACATTCAAAGAATTGGTACCAATCTTATTTGCACTATTCCAAAAGATTAAGAAAGAAGAAATCCACCCTAAATCATTCTATGAAGCTAGTATCAGAGTACTACCACAACCAGAAAAGGACATAAAATTTAAAAAGCTACAGACCAAAATCCTTGATGAACACAAATGCAAAAATCCTTAACAAAATACTAGCTAACCAAATCTAACAGCATATCAAAAAGATAACTCACCATGACAAACTGGGTTTCATACCAGGGATGCAGGCATGGTTTAACACATGCAAGTTAATAAATGTGATACAATACACAGGGAGAATTTTTTTTTTAATTACATGATCATCTTAATAGACACAGAAAAAAAGCATTTGACAAAATCCAGTATCCCTTTATGATTATAACCCTAAGCAAAATCAGCATAGAAGGAACATACCTTAATGTAATAAAAGTCATCTATGACAACGAACACACAGTCAGTATTATCCTGAACAAGGAGAAGTTGAAAGCATTCCTCCTGAGAACTGGAACAAAACAAGGATGTCCACTTTCACCATTTCTATTGAACATAGTACTGGAAGTTCTAGCTAGGGCAATCAGACAAGAGAAAGAAATAGAGGGCATCCAAACTGGTAAAGAGGAAGCCAAACTGTTTGTTTGCTGATGATATGATTTTATAAAAAACCCTAAAGACTCCTCCAAAAAGTCAGATAGATAATTAAATTCAGCAAAGTTTCAGGATACAAAATTAATGTACACAAGTCAGTAGCTCTGCCATACATCAACAGTGATCAAACTGACAAAAAAAAATCAAGAACTCAACTTCTTTTACAGTATCTGCGAGAAAAATGAAATACTTAGGAATATACCTAACCAAGGAGGTGAAAGGTCTTTACAAGGAAAACTATAAAGCAGTGCTGAAAGAAATGCACAAGACAAACAAATGAAAACACATCCCATGCTCATGGATGGGTAGAATCAATATTGTGAAAATGACTATACCGCCAAAAGCAAATTACAAATTCAGTGTAATTTCTCATCAAAATACTGCCATTATTCTTCACAAAAGTAGACAAAACATTTCTAGAATTTATATGGAACCAAAAGAAGCCTACATACCCAAAGCAAGCCTAAGCAAAAAGAACAAATCTGGAGGCACCACATTACCTGACTTCAAACTATACTCTAAGGCCATAGTCATCAAAACAACATAGTACTGGTATAAAAATAGTCATGTAGACCAATGGAACAGAATAGAAAACTAAGAAATAAAGCCAAATACTTACAGCCAACTGACCTTTGACAAAACAAACAAAACATAAAGTGGGTAAAGGACACCCTAATAGACAAATAAACCACACACAGAAGAATGAAACTAGATACTCTTCTCACCCTATACAAAAATCAACTCGAGATGGATCAAATAGTTAAATCTAAGACCTGAAGCCATAAAAATTCTAGAGGATAACATTGGACAAACCCTTCTAGACATTGGTTTAGGCAAAGACTTCATGACCAAGAAACCAAAAGCAAATACAACAAAAACAAAGATAAATAGATAGAACTTAATTCAAATAAAAAGCTTCAGCACAGCAAAAGAAACAATTAGCAAACAGATAACCCACAGAGTAAGAAAATATCTTCACCATCTATATTTTTGACAAAGGATTAATATGCAGAATCTATGAAGAACTCAAGCAAATCAACAAGAAAAAAGAAAAAACAAAGATCCCATAAAAATTTGGCTAAGAACATGAATAGAAAATTCTCAAAAGGAGATATACAAATGGCCAACAAACATATAAGAAAATACTCAACATTTCTAAAAACCAGATAAATATAAATTAAAACCATAACGTGATACTGTGATACTACCTTATTCCTGCAAGAATGGTCATAATCAAAAAAATAAAAAAATAATAATAGATGTTGGTGTGAATGTGGTGAAAAGGGAACACTTTTTACACTGCTGGTGCGAATGTAAACTACTACAACCACTATGAGAAACAGTGTGGAGATTCCTTAAAGGAACTAAATGTAGATCTACCATTTGATCCAGCAATCCCACCCCTGGGTATCTAATCACAGGAAAAGAAGTCATTATGCAAAAGAGATACTTGCACACACATGTTTACAGCAGCAACATACACACATATATGCGATGCAAATGCATATATATATATACACACACACACACACATATATATACACACACATATATATCACATTTTCCTTATCTACTTATTGATTTATGGGCCTTTGGGCTGGTTCCATGTGTGTGTATACACACACCATGGGATACTCATCAGCCATAAAAAGGAACAAAATAATGGCATTTGCAGCAACCTGGATGGATTTGGAGACCATTATTCTAAGTGAAGTAACTCAGGAATAGAAACCAAACATCATATAATCTAACTCGTAAGTGGAAGCTAAGCTAGGAGGATGCAAATACATAAGAATATTACAATGGACTTTGGGGACTCAAAAGAAAAAGTGGGAGGGAGGTGAGGAATAAATGACAACACACTGGGTACAGTGTACTCTGCTTGTGTGACAGGTGCACCAAAATCTCAGAAATCATCACTAACAAACTAATTCATGTAATCAAACACCACCTGATCCTCAAAATCCTATTGAAATAATAAAAAAATAATAATTTAAATAAAAAATAATTTAAATAATTTAAAAAATAAATTTTGATACTTCTAGTGATTCTATTTGAAAAATTCTCACATTTTGGAGAAAAAATTCATGTTTATTAGAATTTAACTTGTCATTTTTTCTGATAAGAAATGTGTGATCTTTTAAAACCTGCATCTCTTCTCCATTAGCTAGCAAATAATGAAAAATATAAGTAAGATTAGTAGGCTTTTGTGCTTTAAGCATACAGGAATAAGGCTACAAAGTCGGGTCGATTTTGACAAGGCAATTTACTTTCTCTTATTTCTTATGCACAGAATTTACTTCTAAGCTGTTAGTTCTATTAAACTGGTAGAGCATAGGAGCCAAAAATAAAACTCTAAGCCCCCTGACCAATTGAATGGACTTTTCCTTTTGGCCAAAGGCATTCCTAAATTAACCTGAAAAACTAGTTCAGACCAAGATGAGAAGGTGGGGGTCAGACATGTCTCATTATCCTCTCTTCCTGTTGAAATCCAGGCACAGCTGTCCAGCATTTACCACTAAAATAGAAGCCTTAAGACTGGCAAAGCAGACTCTTTGTAGCAATAAAAGATACCAACATAATAAATAGTAGGCCTGGAAATATATTAAAATATTTTACCACAAAATGTATTTCTTTTAAATATTTTGAATTGGCCATGCAAAACTGTCTATTGTGGGAAAAATCTGTATTCTGTAAAGAATCCTTTTCCTTTTCCAGGCTTTTTTCTGAGCCAGGAGAGAATTAACTAAGAGTTTGGCATCGTAAGTCTGATAGACTTTTACAATCTATTCTTTCTGAATCCTGCTACATAGAGGCTTCATCTGCATATTAAAAAATTTAGTATCCACAACCCCTTATCTTAACCTTGACACTGACTTCTGTTGATTCCAGGTCTTTAGACAAACTCTTTTAACCAACTGCCAATCAGGAAATCTTTAAATCCACCTATCATCTCCCTAGCCTAAGCTTCAAGTTGTTCCACCTTTCTGAACTGAACCAATGAACATCTTACATCAGTGTATTATATCTCCCTAAAATGTATAAAACCAAGTTGTAGCCCAACCACCTTGAGCACACATTCTCAGGATTTTCTGAGGCTGTGTCACAGGTATGTCCTTAACCTTGGCAAAATTAACTTCTAAATTAATTGAAACCAGTCTCACATACTTTTTGATGTACAGGTGGATTTTGCCAAGGTTGAGCACACGTCCAAGAAAAAGGATCATAAAATCACAGTAACATCTGTGATCTGTGCTTTTTCCAAACAGCATTTGGGGGATTTCAGCATTCTAAGGGCAGGAACGGGCAATAGATAAAGAAGAAAGTAAAAAGGGGAGAGTAAATAAAAGAGGCAAGCAGGCTGGGTGCGGTGATTCATGCCTGTAATCCCAGCACTTTGGGAGGCAGAGGTGGGTGGCTCACCTGAGGTCAGGAGATCAAGACCACCCCTGCCAAAATGGTGAAACCCCATCTCTACTAAAAATACAAAAATTCGATGGCCGTGGCGGCGCCTGCCTGTAGTCCCAGCTACTCGGGAGACTGAGGCAGGAGAATCACTTGAACCCGGGAGCCGGAGGTTACAGTGAGCCGAGATCGCACCACTGCACTCCAGCCTGGTGACAAAAAAAAAAAAAAAAAAAAAAAAAAGCCAGGGGAGTCGGGGTGGGGTGGGGGCAAGCAGTTGCATTGTTTTGAGGCTTTGATCAGCCCTCACTGAATCCATATTTTATACGAAGACAGAGAGGGTAGAATAACAGTTAATGAGGTATTCACTTCCTTAGTGAACCTGCATTTTTATTTAAGATAAAGTAAACACAGAGTGGAGGAAGCAGCAAAATATGAATTCATCTCAAGTGAGCTGAGAGATGACTCCCAGTCTTATTTTTGTCCCTTACCTATGAAGATAAGCTATTCATTTACATTGTCAGAGTGAATTTCAACCATTTTAGGATAAAGACCTTGGGGCCCACAAGGAATTATCTTGTCAGCACATTGTGAGGGAATCCCCTGAGGAAGTTTGCAGCTTTTTTTTTTTTTTCTTTTGAGACGGAGTCTCTATCTGTGCCAGGCTGGAGTGCAGTGGCGCGAAGTCGGCTCACTGCAACCTCTACCTCCCGGATTCAAGTGATTCTCCTGCCTCAGCCTCCCAAGTAGTTGGGACTACAGGCGTGCGCCACCATGCCCAGCTAATTTTTGTATTTTTAATAGAGACGAGGTTTCACCATGTTGACCAGGATGGTCTCAATCTCCTGACCTCAGGTCATGCCCGCGCCTCGACCTCCCAAAGTGCCAGGATTACAGGCGTAAGCCACTGAGCCACCGCACCCAGCCATCTCCTGTCTTTGTAGCTATCGCTTCAAGACAAAATGGGAGGCAGTTTGGAGTGACTCAGTTTTCAAGTTTAACTTTCTCCTTTGGCAAGTTGAGTTTGGGGACCGAAGATTTTGATTTTTCTTTTACAGATGTTTGAGTACATTAGAAAAAATGACTTCTAAAAGATATAATCTGTAAATCACCTCAAAATATAAAGTAGAAATACAGCTGGGAAAAATGTGATATCGTGGAATTAAAATACTTCTATTAAGATATAACTGTGCCACTTACTAGTCCCATAATTTCAGAAAATTCTTATAACTTCTCTGGGTCTTGGTTTTCTAATTCATAAAGAGAACAATATTATCTTCCCTGTCTGACTCATATAATTATTTTGAGGCACAAATGAATGTGATTTGACAAGCTTACAGCTTCTGGAATCATGCAAGAAAATAATATTTTTAACCCCTCACACCGCTTTTGTAAGATGCCTACATTTTGGCACCAAATACAAGTAAATGGCACTGAAAAGCATTTTGCTCATTACAAATTAGTTTAACATGTGGATGACATAATTTTAAATTAATGAGACAGATGCACAAAAATTAAATTACTTAAGAGTTTAAAAATTAAGGAGAAACAAATTTACAAAATTCCCTTATAGATACCTGGAATCATCAGGAAATAATCTGACACTCTGTTATACATACATGGAAATTCAGGTTGCAATGCCCCTCTCTTCAAGAGCAGATGACAATAGAGGTACCAAGTTAAATACATCTAGATTTAGAGAAAATAATAATGATAACACAAGTCACTGTGGTGTCTGAATTTCAGCAGGAATGAGTGCATCAAGTCTATCACCACATATTCCAGAACAATTAAGTCAGCATTTTGATCCAATGATCTAAACATATGCCATAGGGATAGTTATCAAAGGAAAAGCTATAAAACCCTGCAAATGTACTTAATTCATGATGCCCCAACAGGTCAGCTCTACTTAAAAAAATATATAATTAATATCCATGGTGATAACTTCACTCTGCTAGTAAAAATACTTTACAGGTAAACATTTTGGTGGCCACAAATATCAAATTTCTTTAGATTTCAATTCTTTCATTGTGAAAGAGATCACACAAATTTTCCTGTCTCATAGGGGTTGTGGTGAGGGTCAAATGAAGTGATACATTATAGACCTGAATAAAGTAAAAACACTAAATATACACAGTACTCCTTTGGTTCCACAGGGAATTGATTCCAGGAACTCCATGGACAGCAGAATCTGTAGACGTTCAAATCTCATATTTAAAATGACGTATTATATGCATTTAATATATGCACATCTTCCTGTATATGCTTTAATGTCTAGATTGAATATACTACTAATATAGGACTTATTAAGGAATACGTTTTAGGGAGAAAGTAAGGGTAAAGGTTCTCAGTGGAAATTTTCCTGTAATAAGAAGCAACTCCCAAACCATTTCTTTTCTTTCTTTTTTTTTTTTTCTTTTTTTTTTTTTTTTGAGATGGAGTCTCGCTCTGTCGCCCAGGCTGGAGTGCAGTGGCGCGATCTCGGCTCACTGCAAGCTCCGCCTCCCGGATTCAGGCCATTCTCCTGCCTCAGCCTCCTGAGTAGCTGGGACTACAGGCGCCCGCCACCGCGCCCGGCTAATTTTTTGTATTTTTTAATAGAGACGGGGTTTCACCGTGGTCTCGATCTCCTGACCTTGTGATCCGCCCGCCTCGGCCTCCCACAGTGCTGGGATTACAGGCTTGAGCCATCGCGCCCGGCCAAACCATTTCTTTTCTAACAAAAAGAAAAAGGCAGCTTTAAAAGCCAGGCTGGCAAGCTTTAATATGCAAATATTGACGATTAGAAACTAGGTCCACTCAACATGGTCAACACGGCAATTCCCGCCATCTTCTCCTGGTCACCACCTGTGCCAAGTGTAATGGCTACCTCCAGATAACACCAGGCGTTCGGAACATCATAGCGACCCTCATTTGCATATTAAAGGACTAAGGTGGGAGGGTCAGGTTTCTGGAAGCTACGTAAATGACATACCTGGTCAAACCAATCCCCTGGGCCCTGTGCAAACCAAACACCGCCTCCTCCAGCATCCCAATAGAAGCAACCACTTTTCCGCCGCACATGGGGTTCCTCTTTGTTCTGAGCCCCCCTCCCCTCTGTCTCTGTATGGGGGAACTGTTTTCTTCTTTCTTCTTTCTTGCCTATTAAACTTTTCATTCCTAAAACCACTCCACCTGTGTCCATGTCGTTAATCCTATCAGTGCGAGACCAAGAAACCTGGTGTTCCTCCAGTCATCAAAGCCATATCAATACCTAATACAATGTAAATGCTATGTAACTATTGTGTTTTTACTGTATTATTTTCAATGGATATATCATTTTTATGGGTTTTTAAAACTATTTTCTTTTTTTATTTGTATACATTTAAGGGGTGCAAGTGCAATTTTGTTACATGAATATATTGCATTGTGGTGATGTCTGGGCTTTCAGTGTATCCATCAGTCAAATAATGTTCATGATGCATATTAAATACTTTCTCATCTTCCAGTCCCTTCCTTCCCCACAACCCTTCTGAGTATTCATTATCTATAATTTCATACTCTATGGAATAGATAATGATTCATTATCTATCATTCCATACTCTATGTCCATGTGTACACATTATTTAACTTCCATTTTTAAGTGAGAACATGCAGGTTTTTTTATTTTCTGTATCTGGGTTGTTTCACTTAATTAAGATAATGGCCTCCAGCTCCACCCATATTGCTGCAGAAGACATGATTTTATTTTTTATAGTTGAATAGCATTCCATATGTGTGCATACGCCACATTTTCTTTATCTAATTATCTGTTGATGAATATTACAATTGGTTCTGTGTATTTCGTACTGTGAATAGTACCGTGAAACCTATGAGTGCAGATAACTTTTCATTTATTTATTTCTTTTTTGGGGAGTAGAGACACAATAGTGAGATTGCTGAATGAAATTTTCTTCAAATATTTTTGATTCACAGTTGTATGGATACAGAAACCACCAATACGCAGGGCCAAAGGTACCACTATAGTATATTTTTAATAACTGGACTACCAACTCCCTTAAGCAGTAATTTAACTAAGCCACCATTTTATTTGAAACATTGAATGACATGTAGTATTTTAAAATTGTTTTTATTCAATAAACAACAAAAACAATCACAAAACTATCAAAATGTCTGCCATTATCTATCTCAATAGAGAAATTGATAGATTGAATTTTTAGTGATTTGGGAGTATTGTAAGCATTGTTTTTAATTTACCTCCACCTCCCCATAAAAGTAAGCAAAGAAAATTAAATGACTTAAATCTTTAAACCATCCAATAATAAAATTTGTAATCAAAATAATCATTTTACTTTATAATCTCTTAAAGCAACAAAATCTGTTACTGTTGTGTAGCCATTATTCATTCACATAATTTCTTAGCTAACCAACTTATTTATTTTTGTTTGTTTAATCAATCATCCAGTACAAAATGATTCTTAAATTCAACATTTTTCTTGTTATTATTGTACTGATGGGAGAGTAAACTGTTATATCTCTTTTGAAAATCATCTGTACTAGGTAGCAATAATTAATATTTTAAAACAATTTTCATGAACTACTTGATAGATATGTTTAAAAAAACTATAACTCAAGTTAAAAATAAGAAAGTATTTTTCATCATAATGTAAATTTAAATCATTATATATATATGTATGTATATACATACCTGCACATAAGTGAAAGGTTAAGTAATCTTTGGCATATCTATATAATAGATTATTCATTTAAATTTAGATAAAACAATAAAGATTAAAAGCTATCTTTGTGTTTTTAAATTACAAATTATGAATATATATAAAGGATATATATATAGAGAGAGAGAGAGATGTATTGTAACTGAGATATATGTGCATATATATCAATCACCAGGCAGATATAATTCATACAAAGGGAATTAGACAGAAATATGAAGTATGTCAAAATATTGTTTGCATTTGTTCTGAGTGATGGGATTTTAAGTTTTCCTTTGGCTTTATATTTTTTGACACTGTTTTGAAATTTTTCTTCAATGAATAAGTAATACTTAGGTTTTTTTTTAAATAAGTACATTTGTCAAATCTAAAAAGAGCACTAAAATGGAGATTAGGTATTCTAGAGAATATATCAGCTCCAAGTGGAATTAAGGAGGATATAAAGTAACTCAAGTCTCTGGGCAACTAACAGTCAGTTAGGCCTCACTTCTATCTTTAGTGGAGGATTTCTACTTCAGCTAGCAGCCTCCCCCAAGTTAAAAGCAGCTCTCAAGCATTAATAAGGGCACCAAATTCATCATTATGCTCTGCAATTGCCAGCATGTGTCATTATTTTTAGGATGAGATGTAAATGCTTTGACAGCAAGCATTACTTCTTCAAAGTCTACATTTACTTAAAAAAAAAAAAAATCAAATCTATTCAAAATTGAACATTTCCTAAGAGGAAAGTACCTGAAATAGAATCTACTACTCATCTCAGGGCTCACCAGTTCGTAGACTCCTTTTCAAAGGTGCATGGGTGAATGTCTGTGGTAACAGGTACTTCAGTGCTATCAGGTTGGTGCAAGAGTAATGGTGGTTTTTGCCTTTTTTTTTTTTTTAATGGCAAGAACCTCAGTTACTCTTGCACCAACCTAATAGTTGAGTTTCTACTGTCTACTTCCTTGACACATCTATCTATCTGTCTGTCTGTCTATCTATTTATCAATCATCAACATATGTTTATTCAAGACTTAAACTGTGCACTGCTGATATATTAGTAGGTAAATCAGATAAGTGTGCTGCCATCAGGATGAGTGCATGAATACATTACAGCAGAAACCTTGGCTGCCTCCCACAGCAACTCCCTTTCTATTACTTATCTGCAAAAGGAACAGTCTTTCACAATAGAATCTAAAAATGCTAAGGTTTTACCTTTGCATGGATGAATAACCTAGTTTGGAGAACTTTCTCAAAAAACTCTCCTCCTTCAGAAAAAATAATGACTTTGGAGGACAAATGCCTCCTTTTTCTGCTTTGACTGTGTACATAGTTGGATGAAGACACTATCTCTCTCTCTCTCTCTCTCTCTCTCTCTTTAGTGACCATTATGATTCTATGAGGAACCAAGACTTAGAATAAATCTTTAAGTTGAGGGTTGTCACATGGAGTGATGTGGAGGACAATGCAAAACAAACCTGAGTCTTGTTGACATTGTTGAGCTATGAAATAAACTATAACATTGTCATGCTTCTGGGCCTTTTGTTATTTGAATTAATAAAAGTCCTATGGTGGAACAGTTTTTGGGGGTATTGTATATACTAAAGGAATTTTAATTCATGCAACTTCATAGTCTCTTTGTATTCAGGTCTCCTGATTTCATAAAATGTAAAATGACATGAAATAACAAGGTTTACATATAATATATCTCATATTTTAAGTCATAAAAACTTTCAACAAGTCCTGATCTTGGTAATATCTGAAAGTTGACATTTTACTAATCTATATTCAACTGGTATATTACATAGAAGTAAAACACTGAATATTGCTGAACTGTCTCATTGTCTTCCACTAACATTTATTTCTAAAACTCTGATCTGAAAAATAAATTTAAAAGATTCAAAAGTCCTTATATGATGTACTTCACATAAGTCTCTCAGCTTAATATCTGCAACTCATGAACTCTGGGGAAGCAGGATTTGTTTTATAGACTCCTAACCTACTGGAATGAGGCATGCTTTTGATTAAGAATGAATGTAGGAAATAATATTTCCACTTATCTCTAATTAAGTAGGCAAGAAAATAAAAGTATTTCTAAAGCAGTCAAATGCAACTCAAATTCACGAGAAATTCCAGAAATCAAATTTAAGCTAAATAATGTTCTTGATATTTTTGGTATTGGGATAGAAAGTTTCAGGGAAAAGAGAAAAGATTCTCACCTTAAATAATAAATCCTTCTTCCCATAACGAAGCTCCTTCAGCTGGGCTTGGATTTTTTTGGACTGTAAGACAAAAACATGGATAGGTTGTGTAACTCATTTATATTTTCAAACTTGAAGATTAAAATACTTTCAGACTTCACAGGAATACATTTTGCAGCCAAGCAAAGCACAGTCCAACTAGTTTTGAAGTAAAACAGAAAACCTTAACTCTGAGAGTTAAATTCCACTCAAATACATTTTTAAAAATTTTTTATTATACTTTAAGTTCTAGGGTACATGTGCACATTGTGCAGGTTTGTTACATATGTATACACGTGCCATGTTGGTGTGCTGCATTCATTGACTCGTCATTTACATTAGGTATATCTCCTAATGCTATCCCTCCCCCCTCCCCTGACCCCACGACAGGCCCCTTTGTGTGATGTTCCCCTTCCTGTGTCCAAGTGATCTCATTGTTCAGTTCCCACCTATGAGTGAGAACAAGTGGTGTCTGGTTTTCTGTTCTTGTGATAGTTTGCTGAGAATGATAGTTTCCAGCTGCATCCATATCCCTACAAAGGACATGAATTCATACTTTTTTATGGCTGCATAGTATTCCATAGTGTATATGTGACACATTTTCTTAATCCAGTCTATCATTGATGGACATTTGGGTTGGTTCCAAGTCTTTGTTATTGTGAATAGTGCCACAATAAACATACGTGTGCATGTGTCTTTACAGCAGCGTGATTTACAGTCCTTTGGGTATATATCCAGTAATGGGATGGCTGGGTCAAATGGTATTTCTAGTTCTAGATCCTTGAGGAATTGCCACACTGTCTTCCACAATGGTTGAACTAGTTCACAGTCCCACCAACAGTGTAAAAGTGTTCCTATTTCTCCACATCCTCTCCAGCATCTGTTGTTTCCTGACTTTTTAATGATCACCATTCTAACTGGTGTGAGATGGTATCTCATTGTGGTTTTGATTTGCATTTCTCTGATGGCAAGTGATGATGAGAATTTTTTCATGTGTCTGTTGGCTGCATAAATGTCTTCTTTTGAGAAGTGTCTGTCCTCATCCTTCACCCACTTTTTGGTGGGGTTGTTTTATCTTGTAAATTTGTTTGAGTCCTTTGTAGGCTCTGGATATTAGCCCTTTGTCAGATGAGTAGATTGCAAAAATTTTCTCCCATTCTGTAGGTTGCCTGTTCACTCTGATGGTAGTTTCCTTTGCTGTGCAGAAGCTCTTTAGTTTAATTAGATCCCATTTGTCAGTTTTGGCTTTTGTTGCTTTTGGTATTTTAGACATGAAGTCCTTGCCCATGCCTATGTCCTGAATGGTATTACCTAGGTTTTCTTCCAGAGTTTTTATGGTTTTAGGTCTAACATGTAAGTCTCTAATCCATCTTGAATTAATTTTCATATAAGGGGTAAGGAAGAGATCCCGTTTCAGCTTTCTACATGTGGCTAGCCACTTTTCCTAGCACCATTTATTAAATAGGGAATCCTTTCCCCATTTCTTGTTTTTGTCAGGTCTGTCAAAGATCAGATGGTTGTAGATGTGTGGTATTATTTCTTAGGGCTCTGTTCTGTTCAAATACATTTTAATTATCAATTTTTCCTTCATGTGATCATGTTATTTATTTTTGTGTGTGTGTGTGTGTTGTTATTGGTTATTGGTGAGTTAAACCTTAACTTTGAGAGTCAGACCTCCAGACATCCTAGGCAGAAAGAGAAAAACCACAGCTTGTTTAAAATATGTTATTTAAAGAAAGTTGAGTATTGTTCTTCCCCCAATCCACAACTAAACACACAGAATTTCTATCACCCAGGCATGACCAACACTCTAATTGTAGATGCTAATTACATCTGTGCATATGTATGCCTCATTTTTTACTACTTATTTTCAATTACTTTTTTAAAATTAAATGGGAGTAAATTTGAATTTGATATACGTCCAAAGTAGAAGCAAATGTGACTGGAAGCAAGAAAAGTTGCTACAATACTAATGCTGAGCTGAATGTTGTTTGCACTTTAGAGTAATAAACTTTTTAAGAGGGCCATCGCAAATAGGAAAATACTTAAAAAGAAAATCTTTCTCAGTAGTATGCTTTGACTACCACATTTAATTATGTACCCTTAAGTCACTGAATGATGATCATGTATTTTGAATTTTTCAGGACAGTCCCAATTACTAAAATTATAATATAAGAACTTCAGATTATTGTATTTCTATACCTAAAATTATAGGTTCTGATTCTTTACTCAGGCAAAAAACGAACAAAAAAAGAAAACCACCACCACCAATAACCAATAACACACACACACACACACACACACAAATAAATAAATTAGCATGATCACGAGAAGCAAAATTAATAATTAAAATGTATTTGAGTGGCATTATAAATTAGTATCATCACTTGGGGAAAGTGGCATTTTCTGATAAAATTAAACATATGTACACTGCATTACACTGCAATATGTCCTAGGTAATTACCCAAGAGGAACTATAACATATACAAAAATACTTAAGGCATGTTTATTCATAATAGCCAAAAGCTAGAAAGAGCACATATGTTTAATAAGCAATGAAGAGATAAATTGTAGGATATCCATGACATGGAGTACTAGAATACTGTTGAGCAACTGAAAAGGAATGAAGTACTGAATCATGGAACAACACAGACAAATTTCAAAAGCATTATACAATGTGAAAGAATCCAGTAACTGGAAGCTATATTTTGTATAATTCAATTTGGATAACATTCCAGAAGGCAAACAAACAGTGATAGAAATCAGTTTAGTAGTTAACATGGACTAAGAGTTGGGGTAAAGATTCAGCGTAATATAACAAGAAGACATTGTGGAGGGTAATGAAAAAATTGTATGTTTTGAATCTATACATTGGTCAAATCCATCAAACTGTACACTTAAACTAGATAAATTATATTGTACTGTAAATTATATCTCAATAAAATTAAATTTTAAAAGAAGCTGGCTACGGTAGGTAATGAACCCATGATCCTTATGTCACTATTACATCCTAGTAAACTGTGTTGATATAAAAGTCCTCTTTAAAAAAGAACATCTGCCTATACTGTAGAAATATAATTTTCCAAGCTTACAATGGAATATGAGTTGTTCACTAAACCAACTGCAAGTTTATTGTGATTTGGTTTTCTAAAATATTCAGAATTTTTTTTTTTGAGATGGAGTCTTGTTCTGTTGCCTAGGCTGGGGCGCAGTGGCACATTCTCAGCTCATTACAAACTCCGCCTCCTGGGTTCAATCAATTCTCCTGCCTCAGCCTCCTGAGTAGCTGGGACTACAGGCGCATACCACCATGTCAGGCTAATTTTGTGTATTTTAGTAGGACGGGGTTTTACTGTGTTGTCCAGGCTTGTCTCAAACTCCTGAGCTCAGGTAATCTGCCCACCTTGGCATCCCAAAGTGCTTGGATTACAGAGGTGAGCCACAACACCCAGGCCCAGAATATTTCTAATTATGCAATGTACTTGATTTGTGAAGTGGTAGCTGTGTTATAATGGCACAATAATTTTTCAATTTTTGTTCAATGCTATAAGTACGACTGATGTAAGTGGAAACTTGAATGTGTTGTCAATGATACACTACTACAAGGTTCTAATATCAGAAACACTGTTTTTCACAGATATTTCTATTATAAGTCAGCTGCATTTCATGATCTATTGAATCAGGAAGTTAATAAGAAAGAACAAAAAAACAAAACGAAATAAAATTTAAAAAAGAAAAGGAGACAGGAAGAGAAGGAGAGGGAAAGGGGGAGGTAAAGAGGAAGTGGGAGAGAGGAAAAGAAGGAAAGAGGAGGAAAGAGAGGAAGGAAGAGAGGAAAGGGAAGGGAAGGGAAGGGCAGGGAAGGAAAGAAAGGAGGGAAGGAGGGAGGGTAAGTTAAGAGTGAGAGTGAGATATGTTAATAATTCTGTATCACTTAACTCTGTACAAAGCAGCAGCAAGAATTTATGGTTTCTCACATGGTAGTTGATTTTTTTCATTTCCACAGAAAGTCACCTTTCTTTTTATATGGATAGTGAAGGTGAAATGCATGATGCATAAGAACAACAAAAAGAGATGATTTAGTATATCTACTTGTTAATGGCTTTTATGAATACAAACTCACATTGAGCCCTCAGTACCTTGACTTTATTCTTCCACTTCAGAATCACATTTATTACATCATTGTCTGTCCTCACACAGCTTCCCATGTGACTCAAAACAATATTTCAAGTACAGCATCTATGTCTTATTATGTTAATTTACTCTCTGTATTAGTCTGTTCTCACACTGCTATAAAGAAATAGCTGAGACTGTGTAATTTATAAAGGAAAGAAGCTTAATTGATTCAGTTCTGCATAGCTGGGGAGGCCTCAGGACACTTACAATCATGGTGGAAGGCACCTCTTCACAGGGCAGCAGAAGAGAAAGTGAGTGCCAGCAGGGGAAATGCCAGATGCTTATAAAACCATTGGATCTCCTGAGAACGCACTATCAAGAGAACAGCATGGGAGAAACTGCCTCCATAATTCAATTACCTCCCACAAGGTCCCTCCTATGAAATGTGCAGATTATGGTATTACAATTCAAGGTGAGATTTGGGTAGGAACAAAAAGTCAAACCATATCATTCTGCCCCAGCCCCTCCCAAATCTCATGTCCTCACATTTCAAAACAACCATGCCCTTCCAACAGACCCCAAAGTCTTAACTCATTCCAGCATTAACCCAAAAGTCCAGGTCCAACATCTCATCTGAGACAACACAATTCCCTTCTGCCTACGAGCCTGTAAAACCAAAAGCAAGTTAGTTACTTCCTAGATACAATGGGGGTACAGGCATTTGGTAAATATACCCATTACAAATGGAAGAAATTGGCCAAAACAAAGGGGCCACAGGCTGCATGCAATTCTGAAAGTCAATAGGGCAGTCATTAAACCTTAAAGTTACAAAATGATCTCCTTTGACTCCATGTCTCACATCCAGGTCATGTTGATGATACGAATGGTGGACTCGCATAGCCTTGCACAGCGCCACCCTGTGGATTTGCAAGGTACAGCCCCCCTCCTGGCTGCTTTCATGGGCTAGCATTGAGTGCCTACGCCTTTTCCAGGTGCACAGTGCAAGCTGTCCGTGGATCTACCATTCTGGGGTCTGGGAGACGGTGACTCTCTCTCACAGCTCCACTAGGCAGTGATGCAGTGGTGACTCTGTGTGGAGCTCCAAACTCGCATTTCCCTTCTGCTCTTCCCTAGAAGAGATTATCCATGTAGCTTCTGCCACTGCAGGCAATTTATGCCTGGACATCCAGGCATTTCCATACATCCTCTGAAATATAGGCGGAGGTTCCCAAATCTCAATTCTTGACTTCTGTGCACCCACAGGCTCAAAACCACATGGAAGCCACCAAGGCTTGGAGCTTGCACCCTCTGAAGTAATAGTCTGAGCTGTACCTTGGCCCCTTTAAGCCACAGCTGGAGCTGAAGCAGCTGGGATTCAGGGCACCATGTCCAGAGGCTGCACAGATCTGGGAGGCCCTGGACCCAGACCATGACACCATTTTTCCCTCCTAGGCCTCTGGGCATATGATGGGAGGGGCTGCCATGAATGTCTCCACATCCCTTAGAGACATTTTCCCTATTGTCTTGGTGATTAACGTTGGGCTCCTCATTACTTATGCAAATTTCTGCCTTTGGCTTGAATTTCTCTTCAGAATTTTTTTTTTTTAATTGCATTGTCAGTCTGCAAATTTTCCAAACTTTCATGCTCCACTTCCTCTTGAACACTTTGCTGCTTAGGAATTTCTTCCACCAGATACCCTAAATTATCTCTCTCAAGTTCAAAGTTCCACAGAACTCTAGGGCAGGGGCAAAATGCTGACAGTCTCTTTTCTACAACATAGCAAGAGTCACCTTTGCTCTAGTTCCCAACAAGTTCCTCATCTCCATCTGAGACCACCTCATCCTGGACTTCATTGTCCATATCATTATCAGCATTTTGATCAAAACCATCTGACAAGTCTCTAGGAAGTTCCAAACCACCCTACATCTTCCTGTTTTTTTCTGAACTCTCCAAAGTGTTCCAACCTCTGCCTGTTACCCAGTTCCAAAGTCGCTTCCACATTTTCAGGTATCTGTACAGCAGCACCCCATTCCCTGTGGTGCCAATTTACTGTATTAGTCTGATCTCACACTGCTACAAAGAAATACCTGAGACTGCGCAATTTACAAAGGTAAGAGCTTAATTGACTCACAATTCCACATGGCTGCGGAGGCCCTCTAAGATAATTCTGCTTTACATGGTCATCATCATTTCGTGCTGCTGACTTGAGTAAAGAATAATTTATGATATCTCTCACAATTTCAAATGCACAGTTGATTGGCATTTTCTGCCTGCTGTTCCAATCTGCTGTCCAGGACTCATTTGCAACCAGGTTTCTCAGGAAAACAGACTTTCTTCTTTTTTTTTCCCCCCTCATACTAAAGTTGGTGAATATCAATGGAGAATGGGAGATTACTACCACACATGATGCACGTGATTTGGCAAATTGCATGTCAATTCTTCCACATAATTGATGCTCTCTTTCAAGTGTCAGAATGGTTGCCTTTTAGCTATTTGAGGTGTTCATTTTTAAAACATAATTAAAGTGCATATTCTGAATGTACAGAATATCATTTAAAATTTTCCACATAAGTTGGAATTATTATCAAAACATCAATTATTCAATGATTCATTCAGGAACTGCAATAAAACCTTCTGCATTGGATGGCCTTGAATGACTAGATTTTTTGAGCTTTGCTATCATAATATATATATTTAAAAAAATGTTTTAGGAGTTTTCCTCAGTTACTCATCTCTTTGTTTCCAGCACTCCAGTAATTTTCAGTTAAAAAGCAAAATCCTTGCTGGATGCGGTGGCTCATGCCTGTAATCCCAGAACTTTGGGAGGCCAAAGTGGGCATCTCACAAGGTGAGGAGATCGAGACCATCCTGGCTAACAAGGTGAAACCCCATCTCTACTAAAAATACAAAAAAATTAGCCGGGTGTGGTGGTGGGCGCCTGTAGTCCCAGCTACTCGGGAGGCTGAGGCAGGAGAACGGGGTGAACCTGGGAGGTGGAGCTTGTGCTGAGCCTAGATGGTGCCACTGCACTCCAGCCTGGAGACAGAGCAAGAATCCATCTCAAAAAAAAAAAAAAAAAAAAAAAAAAAAAAATCTGAGGATTTCAGACAAGATTACGCAAAGAATAAATGCATTCTGAGTGGGTACATCTCTTTTCTATAATGTATATTAATTCAAAACCCAGCTAAAACTTAGACTTTTATTTACCTTGTTAGCAACATTTTGAAAAGCTAAAATTATCAAAAGGAGAATCTTCAAACAATTAGTGATTTTAAATACAGTTCCAGAAGTTCCAGATGTTGGTGCCTGTGAGTCATGAAGTTTTCATAAGATTTCACAGCAAAATTAAAGTTGCTAATAATGATAATGTTGTCTGTAATAAAATGACAAGGAAGATGAAAAAGTAGGCAGCCATGACAGGATATTTTATCTCAGTTTTTTTTATCCCATTTAGGAGATTATCTTTCAGACTGAGATTTTTGCTTCCTATAATTTCATGTTCAAACAGCATTTCTTCGATGAAATAGGAATGATGATTTTGGTAGATGGTGTTTATAGTAGCTTCTCTTGTTAATGTTATCCTCTGGCAAATGAAAACAATGGCAATCTTCTGGGTGTCAACGGGATTTAGATATTTTATTCTTCTATGAATGCTGACAGTTGAGGGTCACTGATCTAACAGGCAATCTCCATGTTAGCTCCTAACCAAGACAATATATTAGTATTTTGTTTTTGGTAGTGATGGTGAATCAAATAATTAAATTTGCCACCATATTGTTTTGAAGTTGTATTGTGACAAACAAAAACACACGCCTGCCCCATTATCAAGAATGTTAAGCTCTAAATTTATTCTATAAATACATAATGACATATAGCAAATAAATTGCAATGAACCTATTACAATACATTTCAATATTAGGCAACACTAATACGTGAAGTATCTAACAATTCAGGGATAATATATTCTCCAAGGCATTGAGATGAAGAAAAAATATGAATTATTCTTGAATTGACAGACTAAACAATAAAGGTAAGCCCGTTTTTACTTCCGTGTACCACAGATATTTCTCACAGGAGCTTCCTCTCTTTCATATACATGAGTGTCATGTGAATCCTGAACACATATATATTATCTCAGAATATAACTTCAATCTAGATATTTCTTTTTCAAAACATCATTCCACCTGGTTACCCTCTTGTAATACAACCTGCACAAACCACATTTATATTATTTCTAAAACCTAAGAAATATGAACAATGTACAAGTCTATTTGTGTTCAAATAGAAAAATACAAAGAAATGAAACATTACACTAGATTAGATCTACAAACCATTTAGGCTAGTTTTTCATCTTCTGTAACATCATCTTTTAGTTTTTCTGTATTAAACATTTCTAATAATGCCATATATATTATAGGAAAGATATTATAAAATTGATTGTTATATTGCATGTTAGACTTGAATGTTTGTATTTGTGTTAATGATTTTTTCTTGTTTTTCAAGGAGAGTTTTCACTTTCTTTAACAAATCTCAGTTTGGGGTGAACACAGGACTACTGACCTAGTGACATTTTCCAGAATCTCTTCGACTTAGCTTAGCATGTGACCTAGTGTTAGCAAATAGGGTACAATGAGATAGAAGAGACTATTTCCTGGGTGGACTCCTGAAAAGCGATGCTCATGCTTCACCAGGTTATCTTCCCTTTCCCTCCTGCTGGAAGAGGATAGTGGCAGAAAAAGATATTTTTGAACCAAGGGTTGTTCCATCATTTAAAGACAATAGAGCTGTTTTAGAAGCTCTTTGCCTTACTTCTAGACAACTCTGAGACAGAGGGTAAACTTGTTTTAACTTGTGTAAGCAACTTTTCTCATTGCATCTAAACTTCCTTCCTTCCCTCTGCTTCATAGGTATAAGACATTTGTCATGATATGAAGCCACTCATGACTGTCTCTTATCATTCATAGGCTATTTCTTGAATAGATTTCTTACACATTTAATATATCTTTGTGTGTGCTTCTTGGAGGATGCAACTAAAACAGTGAATCTTGTCTCCTCTCCTTGAGGCATCAACAATTATTTAGCATGACAGTATCATTACTATTTCATTGCTATTACTAAGGTTTATATGAGCTACATTTTCACATTACAGAGATATAAGAATAGATTTGGAGATGAGAAATATAGAAAACTGATTATTTTAGTTAAATCTATATTAAGCAGAATGACATATGTCCCCCTGAGAAATATATGAGATGATTTTACTACATGGCCTACACAGCAAATAGAACCAATGAATGTATTTATTTCGTACGGTTTATGGTCAACCCCAGAATCTTCACTCTGACAGTCAATTGCCACCGCAAAACTTTATAGACATCACATAGAAGGTACAAGAGAGGAAACAAAAAGGGAAATTTTATGGACTTCCAGTAATTTGCTATTAAGGAAATTCTGATAGTCCAGATAAGGAAGAAATCCAGAAAAAAAAAAATCTACAAAAGTGACCATTACCTACCTTTGTTAATTTTTTTTTTCCCTTTTGGTTATTGCAATGTTAAAACACAAAGATACTCAAAGGTTTAAAATATATTTTTTCTATTTAAAAATTTGCATTTGTATTAGGAGGAAAAAGAGTTACCAGATGTCTGAGTTGAACAAAAATCTGGCAATAATACTGTTTTTATCTGGTTAAAGTTAGAAGAAGCAAAAATGTACTCACCTCTTCTGCATGAATGCCACAGAGCTTGTTTCCTGACAAGAGTTTGTTTTTCAAGCTTTTATTCTGAGGAAGAAAACATAGTTTTATTGCAAAGTAGAGACAAAATATTAAGGATTTCTTCAATTATGTCAGCACTACTGCTTTATGTTCTGTCCAAAAATTAGACCTTCATAATGTAAAATGTAATGGATTGGTGTAAAACTGAATCAAATCTGTAATGTAAAAGATTGTTTTTTATTCAATTAAAATTTGGCATATTAGCATTAACACATTCATTTAAAAAGGTAATTTCCAGTTTTATTCTATTGTGGGCAGAAAAGAGAATTGATGTAATTTTATTTTTTAAAAAATGTTATATATATATATATATATATACACACACACACACACACACACACGACCTAAAATACAGTCTATCCTGGAGAACATTCCATGTGTATGCTATAACTGTTGGGTAAAATGCTCTGTCAATGTCCATGAAGTTTAACTAGAGTTTGGTCTAGAGTACAGCTTAACTCTGATGTTTCTTTCTTTTTATTTATTTTTTTGATACAGTCTCACTCCATTGTCCAGGCTGGAGTGCAATGGTACGATCTCAGATCCCTGCAACCTCTGCCTCCCAGGGTTGAAGTTATTCTCCTGCCTCAGCCTCTCAGGTAGCTGGGATTACAGATATGCATCACCATGCCTGGCACCATGCCTGTTAAAATACAAATTTTTTGCATTTTAAGTAGAGATGAGGTTTCACCATGTTGACCAGGCTGGTCTTGAACTCTGACCTCAGGTGATCTGCCTGCCTTGGCCTCCCGAAGTGCTGGGATTACAGGTATCAGCCACCGCACCCGGCCTTACTCTGATGTTTCTTTGTTGATTTTTTGTTTGGATAATATGTCTAGGTATGAAAGTGGGGTATTAAAGTATCTTACTATTCTTACATCACAATAAATATCTCCATTTAGATCTGTTATTAATTATACACATAAAGATGCTCTAGTGTAGGATGCATATGTAATTGCAATTGTTATATCCTCCTACTGTAATGACTCTGTTATCATTATATAATGGCCTTATTTGTCATTTTTTATATCTTTTTTTTTACTGAAAGTCTATTTTATCTGATGTAAGTATAGCTACTTCTAATCTGCTTTGGTTTCCATTTGCATGGAATATCTTTTTCCATTCATTCACTTTTAGCCTGTGTATGTCTTTATAGGTGAAGTAAGTTTCTTATAAGCAGCATATATTTGAGTCTTTTTTTAGTCCATTTAACCACTTTATATACTTTAATTATATTATTTAGTTTATTTATAGTCAAGGTTACTATTGATAGGTAAGGATTTACTACTTCTGCACAGCAGAAGAAAACAATACAGTGAAGAGACAACCTGAAGGATGGGAGAAAGTATTTGTAAACTACTCAGCTGACAAAGGGTTACTATCTAGTACAAACCAAGAACACAAATCAAAAGCAAAAATCCAATAATATGACTTACCAAAAATTGGCAAAATAGGCCAGATGCTGTGGCTCATGCCTGTAATTCCAGCACTTTGGGAGGCTGAGGTGAGATATCACAAGGTCAGGAGATCGAGACCATCCTGGCTAACACAGTGAAACCCCATCTCTACTAAAAATACAAAAAAGTTAGCCAGGCTTGGTAGCATGTGCCTGTAGTCCCAGCTACTTGGGAGGCTGAGGCAGGAGAATGGTGTGAACCCAGGAGACGGAGTTTGCAGTGAGCCGAGATCGCACCACTGCACTCCAGCCTGGTTGGCAGAGAGAGACTCCATCTCAAAAAAAAAAAAAAAAAAAAATTAGCAATATATCTGAATAAACATTTCTCAAAGGAAGACAAATAACTGCCAATAGATATACTAAAAATGTTAAACATTACTAATCATCAGGAAAGTGCAATGAAGCAATGAAATACTACCGCACTCAGGTTAGGATGCTTATTATCAAAAAGACAAAAAATAATAAGTACTAATGAGGATGCGGAGAAAGGGGAACTCTTATGTACAGGTGCTGGGAATGTAAATTGGTACAGCCATTATGGAAAACAGTATGGAAGTGTATCAAAAAATTAAAAATGGGTTACTATGTAATCCAGCAATACCATTACTGGTTATATAAAAACAAATAAATGAAATCAGTATGTTGAACTCCTTGATTCTCAGAAGCCATTTCTTCTTCCAGGCCTGAGAGGTATACTCTTTCTGTGGCAAGTACATACAGATCTGTTACCCTTTAAATATCTCATAATTGACATAATTCAAAGACAAATGCTTGTTCCTCTGACACTTCTTAACCATCTGAGTCTAACTCCTCATGGCTATTTAATTGTATCTGGTTTATTGCACTCAGGCTTTTCTGTCTTTTACCCCAATAACTGAAGAACGTGGACTGTCTTTAGTTGGGCAGACTAAAGGAGAGCAGATAACTGTAAAACCCACAGGATTCAGACATCATACTGACTCTCTAGGAGTAGACAATGTCTTGGTACAATACATATTATACATGATGACTCTAAGGAGGGCCAACTGGATAAGCACCAGGAGCAAAATGAGCATTTAACGCAGAGCAAATGAACAAATACATCAAGTTTAAGAGTTCCCCACTTAGAATTCCAAGCTAATTTTGAACAGGGTTTTTTATTTTATTTTCCTATCATGGAGCGAGGGGGTACAGTTGTTCCAGTTTGAAAGAATACTTGGTTTTTTCCTGTTTAGCTAAAATTTGGAAATCTAAAAAGCTCAGTTAGAATTTCAATACCATGAAATGTTTTACACAAATGGGAGGAAGTTATTCTGATCTATTCAAGTAATGTCTTTTTGCAAATATTTGCACTGATCATACAAGGTACAATATTAGGGTTCTTTTTGTAAAGCGAATCTGATATACATTAATTTCATATTTGAAGAGATGTGTATCCCTAATAAAGGGATGCATACTGATATGTTCTGGCTCTGCAGTGTTGCTCAGATTGTAGCAAAATAAAACTCTTTAAAATGGAGACACAATAGGGGATGTACATTGGATAGGAGTATTTATGTCCTACCAAAAACCACTCACAACTGAGAAACATTATTAGAATTAACTATAAATTAATAAATAGCACATTTAAAAGTTGGTGTCTGTAGTATATACTATTTAAAATTTGCATCTCCACTTAAAGCTATTTTTTCTTTCTTCTGTTCATTTATGTATCTATGTTTATATTCATTTATTTTTATTATTATTTGTTCATTTATTAATGCTGCTAACACTCAGGGGAAATTTTGAATGTTGATCTGAATGATATAAATTATAGCAAATACTAACTTTTATCCTTCAAAAATGGTATTTTATATTTTTTTCTGAGGAGGGAACATACCTGTTAACTAATATATACAACACAAGACTAATTTTTAGCATACTATTTATTTCATTGACCTGTTATCTCTGCTTGTTACACTGATTTCTCAGAATAGATTATTCCTTAATTACTTGGAGTAGGCTTTTCAACGATCAGGATGTGTCGTCAAGTTTATAGAGAAGCAAGCAGTGCTAAACATTCCACACCATTAGTGAAGCTAGAGTTTTGATAAAGACATTCCATAGAACCATTTAACTTTCTTCAATAATATTTACTCTCCACTCCCCCCAAAAAGATTAATGCTATGATAATATGAGTTGAATGATGTTAAAAAGATTTATTTTCTCTGGACTTCTCACAGTCTTTTATTAGAATATTGTGCTTCGTGGACACAAAGAGGGGAACAAGAGACACTGGTGTCTACCTGAGGGTTGAGAGTAGGAGGAGGGAGAAGATAAAAAAAAAAAATAACTATTAGGTACAAGTGTTAGTACCTGGGTGCCAAAATAATCTGTACAACAAACCTCTATGACATGAGTTTACCAGTTTACTTTTATTAAAAACCTGCACATGTACCCGTGAACGTGTACTCCTGAACTTAATTACTATTATTAGATGTTTTAATAATAATAAAATTGTTTTTAATATAAATGGTTTTCCTAAATTTGATTGACAATAAAACACTTTGGACGAAATAACTCATCTCATTACTAGAATTTGATAAATAAAGCTGCAAGTATTAATCTATGCTTGATTTTATTAAGGGAGACCAAAATATTACATTACTATATTCTACTGAAGTTCTATTTTTCATGTTCACTAGTAAAATGATAAGAAAGGTTTGATTCAGGACTTTTGAAAAAATGTCAAGGCTATTGAAATAAGGGAGAGAGATGGGGCTCAACTCTAAAAATAGCAAAAATACAGCAAAGACAGCTGGGGATTTCTAGCCGACGAGCAGAATTATGGAGGTCAATGGATAGACAATTACTAATAGGAGCTATCATGGGTAGAGGGATTCTTGCTAAAGCTGCCTAATAGAATCCTTGCTGAAAGTCATTTGATCAGATTTAGATATCAAGGACGAGGGGAGTCTCCCAAAACTGACTTAGCAGGATCCCTGCTACAATTGGACTAGAAGAGTCTAAGACAAGACCTGAGGACAAGGCCCATTTTATAAGCAAACTCAGAGGAGTCTTTCTAAAGTTTGGTCAAGAAGTCTTTGGGAATAGTGCTTTCTGTGCCCTAAGAAATGTTTGTTTACTTCAAAGTCATGAAGAATTTTTTCTCAAATAGTTTTCTTAAAGTTTTATAGTTTTGGGGTATACTCTTTTGTGTAATCCTCTTCAAGTTACCTTTTTTTTTTTTTTTTTTTAATGAAGTGAGGTAAGGGTCAAGTTTCACTTTTAGTTTGTATTGCAAACATCCAGTTGCTTGTGCACCAATTGTTGAAGAAGTGCTCCTTTGTACATTGAAATATATAAGAGCCTTTGTCAAAAATCAATTAATAACTCCTTTAGCCAATATGAAGCATCTGGCCTCAGACAAGCCCTCTTTGCCATAAAGAACAAGATAACTAGACAGAATATAATAAAACAAATGTTTAAGACAGTAGACAACCACTACTGCCAGACTATCATACTAAAGAGAGGAGAAGTAGGCAAGAAATCCCTGCAGTTGCTCTTCTTTGTTTGTCTGTTTTTTGTTGTTGTTGTTGTTTGTTTGTTTTTCTCTGGAGGCAATTTATGAAGTACCATACAGAAGAAAAACCCGAGCAAAATGCAGAAGTTTTGGTTAGTTGAGAAGAGTTTAAGATTAGGGGAAGATGATCAGGTAGAATTTATGTTACAAAACAGCAGAGGCTTTGAAGCTGTTAAAAGGAAAACCTTAGACAAATTAAATTTAACAGTTTGAGCAAAGAATGATTTGCAAATCAGGCAACCCCTTAACCAGAATAAGTTCAGAGACATTCCAATGAAGCTATGTGATCAAAGATTTATGCACAGAAAAAGCAAAATGACATACAGAAAATGAAAGTGAGATACAAAAACAGCCATGCATTGGTTACAGCTTGGTGTTTGCTGTGTTTGAACATGGTTTTAACAGTCGGCTTCTCTTGATTGGCAAAAACTCAGTGGCTGGCACAAGTGCAGGTTACGTTCTGCTTAACATATAAGTTAGGTTATACTTCACTATGTATAGAGAAACCTTTAGGCCAAACTTAAAATGTGTAAGAAGGCAACTTTGGGCTAAACTTAATTTAAGAATGCAATGTAGAAAAAGAGTACAGAGGATTTTCAGGGGTGTTCCCTTATGTCTTCAAATGAATGGAAATCTGCATATGCATAAGCAAACATGCTGCAAGGCCAGCTAAAGAATCACCAGAAAAGAACTGCAAGGTGAAAAATTACTAGAGCTCACCTAGACATTCAATTTCCAACAAGTCAGAATGGAAAGACTTAACCACTAAGATATTTAGTAAAAACCTTAGAAAGATCTGTCTTACAAGCAGGGTCAGAACAGTCCTGTAAAGGCTCATTTAGACCAAACTTATAAAGCTTAAAAACAAAACTCAAAATAACTAACCTAAACAATTATTATCTACTAGAATAAACTGTAATACTCTTAGAAGATAACAAAATCCAGGTGCCGAATAATGTAATATTTATAATTCAGCATTCAGTCAAAATCATTAAACATAAGAATCAGGAAAATGAGAGCCTTAAGGCAGAGGAGGAGGAAATCAGTCAATAGAAATAGCTATCATTGGCAAAGATGGTGAAGTTCATTTAGAAATAACATTAAGTGGCCGGGCGCGGTGGCTTAAGCCTGTAATCCCAGCACTTTGGGAGGCCCAGGCGGGCGGATCACGAGGTCAGGAGATGGAGACCATCCTGGCTAACATGGTGAAACCCCGTCTCTACTAAAAAATACAAAAAAACTAGCCGGGCGAGGTGGCGGGCTCCTGTAGTCCCAGCTACTCGGGGGGCTGAGGCAGGAGAATGGCATAAACCCGGGAGGCAGAGCTTGCAGTGAGCCGAGATCCGGCCACTGCACTCCAGCCTGGGTGACAGAGTGAGACTACGTCTCAAAAAAAAAAAAAAAAGAAATAACATTAAGTATATATTACAAAAGAGACTTTCATTTTCAGCATTGACATATAAAGAACTTGAAAGTCATTAGATTTCCAATTTCTACATCTTCACGGAATTTTCTCTTTGTTCTATCTATTAGCTTGAAAGGAATATTAAAATATCCAAAAGTCATTGTGGATTTGTCTATTCCTTTGTTTAAGTCTGTCAATTATTGCTTCATGAAATCTGAAGCTTTTTTAGGTGCTTACAAATTTAAGAATTGTTACGTCTTTTAGAATAAAGGATTGCCCCTTTTAACATTATAATATGCCTCTCTTTTTCTCTGGCAATTTGTTTTGTCATGGTTAATTTATCTGATATTAGACTTGCTAAAGTCTTTTCTCTTGGAGTTTGCATAGCATATATTTTCATATTTTACTTTCATCTTTCTTGTGTCTTTGTATTTAAAGTGCATTTTAATAATTGTCAAGTATAATTTGATTGTATATTTTTATACAGTCTGGCAATAGCTTTCTCTCAAAGTATTTACATGAAATTTAATATAATCAATATATAGAGCCAGGTTTTGTTTACAATCTCACAATTTGTTTTTCTTTCACCTTCTTGTTTTTCTAGCATCTATTTAGTATATTTAGAAGTCTATTTAGAATTGATATTGTACCACTTCAAATGTAGGAAGTGGCATAATATCAATTCAAATAGCCTACATTTGAAACAAAAGATCACACTCAATCATACATAATTACTAAATCACATGCTATAAGATATATAATAAATCTGAAGATGAGTGAACAATTATAAAATTATAATGGATACATAATTTGGAGTAAATGAATCAAAAAAAAAAGGTATCCCTGATGAGGGATCTATAAATGCAAGTGAGTAAGTTTAGACATTTCTAAACTTTTCAGTCTTTCAAAGTATGAAAATTTGATAAATTTCTTATCACATCACTGTATCTAGTTTAGAGAAAGTGAAAGAAAATTGCCAATATGTGTATGTTATTTTCAGAGAAAAATAAGTTAATAAAACTACCAATCTCTTAAACAGGTAGAAAAGACAATCTTTGGTTTGTTTTTATTCTGTCTCAGGAAATGATGTGATAAATGTCTCCTGACTCAGAGTTTAACGTTGGTCCCATCTAATAGAAAACTGTACTATTTTGCCTTCATTTTCCACCTACTCTTTTCAGAATTCCAGTCCATTTCCAAGTACCTCACAAGGGTTTTTGGGTTTCACCCCAAAAACGCTGGCAAATAAAAATTTGTAGTTTTCATAGGAGACTGGAAATGTGTTTTAAAAAGCTTACTTTTTACACTAGAAATTGTCACGTTTCATGGGTATATGTGCATCCCTCTGACCCATCCTGGTTTTCAATTCTTTTTCCTATTTTTTTTTTTTTTGAGATGGAGTCTAGCTCTGTCGCCCAGGCTGGAGTGCAGTGGCAAGATCTCGGTTCACTGTAAGCTCCACCTCCCGGGTTCACGCCATTCTCCTGCCCGAGTAGCTGGGACTACAGGCTCCCGCCACCATGCCTGGCTAATTTTTTGTATTTTTAGTAGAGACGGGGTTTCACCGTGTTAGTCAGGATGGTCTTGATCTCCTGACCTCGTGATCCGCCCACCTCGGCCTCCCAAAGTGCTGGAATTGTAGGCATGAGACACCACATCCAGCCTTAAATTCAGTTTTTAAAGATGATGTTACTGCTATTTGGCCAGAGTACCTGAAAGCAGATACAAGGATCTGACATACTTACTTGAATTTTTTTTTTATAATTGTCACTCATAAGTAAACTGGATGTCTTAGATATGCTTGACTCTTTCAATTTATGTAAGCTCTTACATTTCTCTTCATGGATATTTTCTCATAGATATGTCAAGTATAAAATAGTATGAATAGGAGTTGTACAATTTTGAAAATACATTCCAGTTTTTTTTTTTTTCTCAATAGCAGAATCTCCTAGATCCATTCAACTATATGTTAATAGGCATCTGTTAAAACTGAACATATTTATATATAAATGCATATCATAGAGTGTTACACAAATTTCAATTGCCAATGTATTTTTCTTTTTTTGAACTGCAAATTTCACTATGTCACTCTCTTTCAAAAAAGGGAGGAATCCATGTTAAAGGCAAGGCAAAAGGAAGGGGACAAAGATGTAAAATCTGTTTGAGAATCTATAAGAAAAACAATTAAACAAGAAAAAATAAATAACCCCATTAAAAAATGGACAAAAACATAAGCAAATAATTTTCTAAAGAAGTCATACAAGCAACCAACAATCATATGGAGAAAATGTTCAACATCACTAATCTTCAGAGAAATGCAAATCAAAATCACAATGAGATCTCATTTCACACCAGTCAGAGTGGCTATAGTTAAATAGTCAAAAACAACAGATGCTGATGAGGGTGTGGAGAAAAGGGAACACCTATACAATATTGGTGGGAATGTAAATTGGTGAAGCCACTGTGGAAAGCAGTTTGAAGATTTCTCAAAGAACTTAAAAGAGAACTACTATTTGACTCAGCAATCTCATTGCTGGCCAAAGATCCAAAAGAAAACAAATCTTTCTACCAAAAGGCACATGCACTCACATGTTCATTGCAGCACATTAGCAAAGACATGGCATCATCTTAGGTGCCCAACAACGGTAGATTGAATAAACAAAAAAATGTGGTACATATATACCATGGAATACTATCCAGCCATAAAAAGGAGGAAAGCTAGTCCTTTGCAGCAACATAGATGCAACTGGAGATTGTTATCCTAAACAAATTAACACATGAACAGAAAATCAAATACCACATGTTCTCACTTATAAATGGGAGCCAAATATTGGGTACTTATGGATAGAAGATGGCAACAATGGAAAATGAGGACTACAAGAGTGAGGAGCGAGGGAGGCAGGCAAGGGTTTAAAAACTCTTAGGTACTATGCTCAGTACCTGGGTGATAGGATCATTCATGCTCCAAACCTCAGAATCATGCAGTCTATACAGGAAACAAACCTACACCTGCACCCCCTGATTCTAAAATAAAAGTTAAAAAAAGGATACATTAAAAAAAAAATAAAATCTGTTTGTTTTTCTTGCAGTTTTTTTTTTTTTAATATATATTATCATTCATAAAGTTTTTATCCTCTTGTTCTTCCTCTAGCTTGACTCCCATTTGCTGGGTTCTTTGAAGAGCTAATTTTCTAGCCTACTCTAAGGTTCACTGTAACTCAACCTACTTAACACATTTATTTCAGGATAATCTTCCTCAACTTCCTAAAATCTGGTGAGAATCTTACGCCACCCCACTGAAAATCTCTCATGGAGTTTTATACATTACAAACAGACTGACTTTCAACGGATTAAAAATTTGAGAATCTCTCACCAGTCTTCTGTCTTATCTATATAAACGCTTTGCTGTAACCAAGATAGATTGGTTATTTTTTCCTAAGTCCCAAGAACTTGACTTCACCCAGCCATTATCCTGGTTTGTGTTTTCTCCTCCTCATGTTCTATGTGTCCAATAACTATTCTGTTTGTAGTGACTGCTTCTGAAAGTTTTTTGTAATCTTCCTACTTACTCTAATAGACATCCCATTCTCAATTGCCCCCAGTTAACCTCTATCATATGTAAAGTCTAGAGAGTATAATTTTTTTTAATGAAAAGATTCATTCTTCAGAAAGCTCCAAACTGCTTTCCACAGTGGCTAAATGGAACAGGAAACCAAATGTCACATGTTCTCATGTATGAGGGGGAGTTAAACATTGAATACACATAGACATAAAGATAAGGACAATAGAGACCAGGGACTATTAGATAGGGTAGGCAGAGAGTGAGGCATGGGCTGAAAAAAAAATACTGGGTACTATGCTCAACTTCAGCATCACACAATATACCCATATAACAAATCTGCACATATACCCTTTAATCTATAATAAAAGTTGAAATTACTTGGCTGGGCGAAGTGGCTTATGCCTGTAATCCCAGCACTTTGGGAGGCCAAAGTGGGTCAATCACCTGAGGTGAGGAATTCCATACAAGGCTGACTACCATGGTGAAACCCCATCTCTACTAAAAATACAAAAATTAGCCAGGCATGGTGGCAGGCACCTGTAATCCCAGCTACTCAGGAGGCTGAGGCAGGAGAATTGCTTGAACCTAGGAGGCAGAGGTTGTAGTGAGTCAATACCATGTCATTGCACTCCAGCCTGGGCACAAGAATGAAACTTTGTCACACATACACACACATAAAAAGGAATGATTTTTTAAAAGATTCATTAAAAAGGTTCATTTATTTGTGCATATTCTATTCACTCACAGATATTCATTGACTTCTCTGTGCTAGACTCAGTGTTAAATCTTGAGAATACAAACATAAAACAGGAGTTATTTGCTTTTGAAGAGCTCACCTTCTGAGTTAGAGTGGGCTACAGATACGAAAATAAACAATTGAAACACAGAATGTACAATGAAAATTATATAGCTATCAAAAATCTCTACTAATTGTAAAGCAGATTTATAATTAGTCTCCTGGACGGATGTGCATATTAAATTGTTCTTAGAGGAAAACAATTTGCAGGGAAATGTCTAAAACTATGGCCAAAATTTTAAAAAGTAATAATCCGTGTGTGTGCGTGTTTGTTCATGTGTTTGTATGTCAGCATAAAATTGGATGGCAGTGAAAAAAATACATGCCAGGCCTTTAAAGAAGTATTGTAATATTAACTGAAAATATGGAAAATAAAATGTTACCCATATTGTGAGTCTAAATGTGTAAAGCTTAAATGTGTATATTTAAAACTTGGAGACAAGATAAGCAGATAAAAACCTTCATGCTATTAGGTGATGTATTATGTGTAATCTTCTCCAAGGATCTCCATTGTTATTTTAATAAAATGTAATATTCCTAAAGAGTTTTCTATGCAAAATAGCATAATAAAAGTGGTATTATAAGGTGTGAATGTGTGTGTGTATGTGTGCATGTGTATATAAATACTCTGCAGAATTTCTGAGTACTGAGTTTTGCTACTTTTGTTTTTTTCTGTTTTGATTTTTTTTTTTGCTATTTATATTCTGTTCCTTCTTCTTCATCTAAATAAAAAAATGAATCTGACTTTTCTGTGCGTCCAGTGCTGAAAACATCATTCAACTTGTAGTTATTATTTAATGAATGTGAATGAATAACATTCATGAATGAATAAATGAATATATGCCTGATAATGAGTATTATGTTATTGCTGAGGATTAAGCTGGAAATTCATTGTCTCTGTGACATTATTGTGACCTATTGCTTCATTTGACAAAAGCTGAACATCTTAAATATGTATCTTTAAAAATATTTTTTCTACCTCTTGGTCTACATTTTGCTTCTTGGAAACAAAAAGGAAAAACAATTATTCATATGTGACAAAGTTAGGCGATGTACATTTTCCTATAGTCTTGGGACTCCTGAAAACCAGTAGAAAGTTTACAAACATCATTCTGTTCAGTATTTGCAAAACATCATTTAGTGTCAAGGAATTCTGTGATATTTCATATTTCTCCTTTACTCATCAACCTGTCATCTCTTTCAAGTTTAAAAATGATCATTCTTATGTTGTTATATACTCAGAAATGTCCTCTATTAACAACATAAGGTAGATGTTCAAAAGTGTTAGTTAAAATAATGAATTTAATAACCCTTGAAAAGATTGTGACCTCAGTCTGTAGCTCTTACTTATAAAATAAATGAAATATACACATTACTTGTTTCTCAGAGTACATCCAGTAGTTGTCTACCTAATTCAGCTTCATTCAAAAGATTAGCATTTGACTAGAAATAGCAGAGGACTTATCTATAAACACAATGTTTTAGAGAATAGAAATATTAGCAAATAGAGTTTTACATATATGCTTTATTAAAGAGAAATAGGCTATTCTTAATATATTTTAACTTTTTCTGGATGGTATAAACATTCTATTATAAATTTTATTTTTATAATAGGTACTAATCGAGACATCATTAGGTATAACTGAGAGTTGTAAGAACTTTCACTACTCCTGTAAATGGCCCCAAAATGCTTTATATTTTTCTATATGTGATTTTAGAAATTTCTGTCAGCATATTCATATAAATATGTACCTATATTTTCTTATTTGCACAATTTTTCATTATGTATTATTAAACATGTGAATCTTACCATCTATGAAATAATGTATTTCAGGATAAAGATGAATAAATCCAGATTATGTGACTATCTCAAAGAACCAATTCATTTTATGATGCCAGTAAGTAGAGTTCCTAATACATTAGGAATTCATGTATGACAGCTTTGGATGATCCTCTTTAATGCTTCCCCACCTCCTTAACTTCAGCTTTCACAGCTGCAAAATTCTTATTCATAAATCAAACCTACAAGATTGATTAGAGTCAATGACTGCTAGTCAGTTACCCCAAGCAAATAACTAGTTTTAAACGGTGATATCACTTGTTTAAGAGATTGTATCTGCATAGCTGAATACTGCCAGAATATCTGAAAACATCTATATTCTAGATTTTTTAAAGGTTCTGCTAGAATTTGCATTAATCATGTCATTACTGTCACGTGCTTCTTTTTGTCTTGTAATTAAGTTTGATAAACAGTAGAATAATTATTTTGATAACTACATATAATTAGTTTGTTCTCACCTCTGTATTAACAGAATTTGAGACTCAATATCTTTTCTCCCTGAGTATATGCTTGGTTACAATTTTTATAATATATTTGCTCATGTATTAATTCACAATTGTATTATACACTTCTTAGAGGGAAATTTGTGTATCATGTAATCTAATCTCTATCTGAATATATTGATTTCCATGGGGGTGGGGGAGAACAACTATTTCTTCATTAGAGCAAAGAAAATTTCACTTGAATTTCCTTTTGTTTATTCTGTCCAATGCTAAGGTGTTAAAGCAGAGAAATGAACATCATTTTACTTAAAACATTTATGATATACTTCTACAATGCACCTGGATGAGCATAGGAAAGACTGTCACTCCACAACATAGATATCTTTGTGGCCATCCATAAATGGGCAGTGATTATAATGTGTGTCCATAATTTATTCTGGCAGTTGGTAATTCTGGGCAACAGTGTAAAGAAATGTTTCCATAAAGCTAAATGTCATTGCCAGAGTTTAAAAATTAGAACATTTCAGTATTTTGAAATGTATCCAGAATCCGGGGATAATTAATTACAAGCGGCCTCAGCTGAGCCAACTGTGGGGCACAGGGGAGACTCTCCCCAAAGACCATACTGAGATTGTTCTCAGATGGTATGTTCTTCATAAACATGATGGCACCAGACACTGCAAAGGGAATTCTGATCCTCAGACAATTTACCAATTTAACCTTTTCACTTACAATATGTGATCATTCTTATTTCTGAAACAATTATCATTTGACATTACTTAGGCATTGAAAGAGATCACATAGTTTATCTGAGAACAGATTTTAGAAAAAGAAGACCTGAATATGGAGAGAAAAATTTGGAATCTGGTAATGATGTTTGCCTCACCTCCTTACCCTGATAAAGCTTTGTCTTAGTGCTAGTATAGCCTAGTTTCTTTAGTTATATGCCTCCAGTATGTGATTGATATCATGCTTAAATATTTTTGCCCCCCACCCACATGTTATACATAATCACATAGTTTTGTCACTTTCTTATGGTTAAGAACAGCAAAGAAGAACATTCAAGTAACTAAACTTATATTTTAGGCTAATGCCATATTTTACCAGGGTGTGAGTGAGAAAATATCCATCCCCTTTTAGCTTCTGTAAGTGGAAGGTAGACCCTGCATACCACCTATTTAGGGAGTACCTCTCAAATGGATGGTGTATTAATCTGTTTTCATGATGCTATAAAGAACTGTCTGAGACTGGGTAATTTTTAAAAGAAAGAGTTTTAACTGACTTACAGTTCAGCATGGCTGGGGAGGCCTCAGGAAACTTACAATCAGATGTAAGATGACAGGGAAGCAAGGCACCTTCTTAACAAGGCGCCAGGAAGGAGCAGTGCTGAGTGAAGTGGGAAGAGCCCCTTACAAAACCATCAGATCTCGTGAGAACTTACCATAACGAGAACAACATGGGGAAACCATCCCCCATGATTCAATTGATTCAATTACCTCCGCCTGGTCTCTCCCTTGACACATGGGGATTATGGGGATTACAATTCAAGATGAGATTTGTAGGGGGGGGCAGCCTAACAATGTCAAATGGTGTTCAGGTGTTGAGTAGTTTAAAAACAAATATTCCTACAGCTTCTAGGGAACTCAGCATGCGTATGTGTCAGATCTGCCTAAAAATGTCGTGTAATATTTCCCACTGCATGTGCGATAAAACCCAAATTTAAGTCAGAGAATGACAAAATATTTAATATAATTATATCCTCTTAATCTCATTTTGATTTTTGACTGGAAACTTAAAATATCATATCTGCAGCACAGCTTACACATTAGCTCAAATCCAAAAACAAAAACCTTTTACTGTAAAACCTAAAAGATAATAAATCCAGCATACTTTCATAATCTTACTATATATTAACTGGAATATAATCATACCCAATAATGACAAAATCATGAGTAAATAAATTTATTGGAAGAACTTTGTACAGAATAAAGAAAAAGCCTATGAATAAGGCTCAGAAAATAGGCAAGAACCAAGTAGGGGGAGGCATCTGCAGTCGTAAGATGGGAATACAGTTCTTATGACAACTGAATGAAGGCTGTAAATCACTGTGCTTAATTATAAAGTGGAATGATAAGGCCTCAATGATTTTTCAAGGTGAAAGTAATGATCTGGGACCATTTAAAATTGCCAAATACAATAAAGTATGTAAATGTGCTTAATTACATTTTGTAGACTTAAATAAAATATACCATTGTGGCCAGGCAGCTGAAAACATGCATTCATTTGTCCAAAGTGCAATTAAATTTAAACCAAGAGAAAAAACACCTGCAGCAGTACCCAAAATAAAACCAAAGATCGCTGCGTCTCACTGTGGAAAGCATCTAGTATTTCAGAACTTCCTAAAACTGACTGTGCACCACTTTATATGACTGCTTGAGGTCCACATTTGTTTCAGTTTAAATGTGTTTTTTAAATGACTAGAAAATGAATTTGCCCTTTTAAATATGTCATTTTACAATGGGAAATATTATATCCTGTACTAAAGAGAGCAATAGGATTTAGAAGGTAGTAAATTCTTATAATTTTATGTTGCCTCTGCATTCATTTTGAATAGAAGTTTAACTTTCTCATATCAGAACTAGGGCTCCATTACCTTTGGCACAATTTCCAGTTCTATACGCCACCCAAATGATTCAAATCAGTGGCCAGAGATAACAACTTATAGGCACCATTTTGCCTAGCAGACTGGGCTGCCTGCTTTTCTACTACCTCCTTTAAAGAGATCATTCATTGCCAACAAACTTAAAATGACCCACACCTTATTGCCTTACATATACATTAGTACCTGTTGCCACGTGCTTGTATATACATTAGTGCCAGTTGCCATGTGCTTGCTCTCTCTCTGACCTTTCATTCCTGTCTTGACCTAGAAACAGAAGATTGTCCTCCAGACTCATTGCACATCCCTGTCAAGGATATGTAAGTAGAAAATCTTTTGAATTATTTATGCTTTGATGGTGTATTATATTTGTGCCTTCCTTCTGAAAAAATAAGAAAAATAAAATAAAATAAACTAGCGGCTTCCCAGGCTGAGTTTTCCCCAGGACGCCAGGAAAACACAAGGTCCATAGGGTTCCCAGCAGCACAGTAAAGGAGGTCAGGAAGGCATAAACAGTTCAGAGAAGAGCCAACAGGGCACCTGCTAGTATAACCAGCTCCCATGGGAGAAAACCCCTGGTCACAGGTCAGGGAAATACGCATTAGGACATCCACCAGGTAAAAGAAGTTTTCTGTTAAAGAGACACTAAACACCCACATTCAGCACTCCTTCATTTTCCATTAGTGACCTAATCACCTCTCAAAGTTCCCTGCCTCCTAATACCATCACACTGGTGGTTAGGTTTCTACATGTGAATTTTAAGAGAACACAAACTTTCAGGTTAAAGCATCCCTTACTAAAGAAATCTTAGAAAAATAGATGGCATTCTAGACTAAATCTAAAACATGTGTGTTTATTTCAACAATTCTTAGATGCACAATTTTTTACTTTTTAATGTTTCAGGAATCAGGATGTGTTCTCCAGACTTACATATATTTCCTTTAGTATTTATGGTTTCTTCCCCTTAAGAAATTTAATAAGTCAGACTAATGCATTTTAAAATTGATATATCCTTATAATTTAAAGAATGTTCTCACAAAATAAAAGGTAAAAAGGTAAAACAATGGAAATATTTTTTTATCCCATCTAGAAAGGATTCACAGTAGACAAACTAAGGGGAAAATGAGAAACAGATACATGGCATTTCTATATTTTCTTAGCTACATCAAAATAAAAAGTAGACTTCCAACATGAAAGGAGCTTAAATTACCTATAGAATTGTTTCGAGTTAATAATAGAGAAAAAGACCAAGCTGAATCAGTCATCTAGAATACGTTCAGAGCTTTTGACAACTGAAATACCTTTGGTCAAAGACTAAAAGATAGTATCTTTAAAATTATAGAAAAACATAATATGCAAGTCATGAGAAAGATAATTAGTTGAAACCAAATATTTTTACTAAAAATTATTTTTCAAATCCTTTGTTTTAACAAATTATGTTTTTAATATACATACAGATTATTTTCTACTTTAATAGTCATATTTTTACAGAAAGATATAGAATTGAGCACACATGAATAATAATTTAATTCTATAAATATTAACTAAAGCCATTACCAGACAGCCATCGCATTATCCTACGGGTGGCAGATGTCCCAGTTGAGTGCAGACCTTGCCAACTTAAATTTTAAATTGGTTGCAGATGTAACAAAAGTTTTACAGCTGCTCAAATATTTGTTTAATGAAGTTATCTCAGACAGGGAATAGAATATGAACTTGGTTCTGTTTTATAGGAAATTTTAAGCATGCTTTATCAAGTTTCTTCGCTTAGAATCAAACCAGCTCAAATATCTAGCGTTAGTTCCTTATCTCCCATAGACACTCAGCCTCCATGTGTGTGAAAAAATGGAACATGTTTAGATAATCTCTTAGACTACTTACAGCTTCATGACTATTGTACTACCATTTAGGAGCATGAGAAACATGAGATCATGACTTTTCCTGATGTCAGGTAAGATAAAATTGCAACACATTTCAATACACTGAGTAAACTGATTAGATATTCTCTGTGTGTTAATTAGTCTCATCTCACCCATACAATATCACTTTCCAAATAGTAGGCATATAATCCAGCACAGTGGCTGGCTTCTTGGATCAGGACAACTAGACTTAGGTATGATTTCCTATAATCTCTATGACTTTCAACTCATTTTTTAACATCCTGAGCCCCTGTTTTCTCTTTCATAAAATGTGGAAAATATGACCAACTTTAAGGGGTGGTTGTATTAAACAAGTAAAACATGTATATCAGAAGCTGGCACAATGTAAACACTCAATAAATTTTAGCTCTTATTATTACAATAAAATTCACTTTATTTTGTAAAAATAAAGAAGAGTCATCTTTTTTGATGATTAGGACAACTTCCCAAGAAGGTTGAGGGCTTTGACATCACAATTTATAAGGCATTAATATTTTAGTAGACTGCAGGCAAGTTTCTAGTTAATGAGTCCTCTAATTTCTCTTAAAAAGAAGAGTTTATCATAAAAGTCATTTCACATGACGATACTTCTCTCTGTCTGATTTGTTCTTCCTCTAAAACAGGCACTTCTCTTCGAAACAGAATCTGCTTCTTCTGTTATTAATAATTCCCCCTCCCCCTTTATCAGAGAGCTCTAATTATGATAGGTTAAAAATGTGGCTAAAGATATGGAATAATAATCACCCTAAAATCAATTTTGTGAGAAAAATACTAATATTCCTGTCAACATTTATAAACACCTTCTATGTTCTGGGAATGGGGCAAAAACAACCCGTTTCTTCAAGGAGTTCACAATCTATGAAGGAGCCTGACAGTAACACTAAACGTCTCTGGAGAGGCACTTATTCAAGAAGTGACACTGAGCTGTCTTTAGTTGTGTAAAGGAGCTGGGCAAATCATAGGAAATTGCAAGAGAGGGAAAAGTTTGTACTAGTTCTAGTAGTTCTAGTTCTTGTAGTTCTACAAGATATTCAATGAAATCATGCATAAGGGACTGATGAACGATGAGAGATTAAACTCAAAAGACGCATTGAGACCAGCTGTATAGGACCATAAGATGTGTTATGTAATTCACATGAATTATGAAAAGTTCACTCCAATATAGGGTGAGTTTAGTTTTAGGCAGTATTTTATAGGGAGAAAAAATGACTAGGTGTCAAATGTATGTCTGTTTCAACTAGCATTTATGGAATGTTTACCTTGTGTCAGGTATTCTACAGTATGCTTTATATAAATGAATTCATTAAATCCCCAATGCAGTACCATAAGGCAAATTTCTTAATCAGCTCCATTTTAGAAATGACAGACTTGTAGTTTTCTTTATTTAATCTGTCAAAATGTACATACACATAAAATTTGGCTTTGAGTTTCTAATCCCAGATATATGTAAATTTCAACAGCCAGTCCAATACCACCAGGAAAGAAAATAATTTATGGTTTATATAATAGCTTTTCCCTTAGAGTTCCAACTGCACAAAATAAATTTGCTATAAAATCATTAGGAAAGATCAGTTAATTCACCTGTAATTACTCCTAAGGATATTCTCACCCTGCTCTACTCAGCTAAGGCTTGAACACCTGCTACTCTCTCTTTGCAGTTCTACTGGGAATTGCCAGCATCAATAAAGCCACTAGATTCTAGAAACACAGTTGAGGGACTACAGTAATTAAGAGCAGATCTCCCACTTTTTCCTCTTTGTGACAGAACCAAATTCTACTTATGGAGTTTCATCAAAGTGTGTGTTAACATTCTTTAGGCACAGGATATAAAAGAGTTCTACATATTTCCAAATTCAACTATAAGTTCTACAGGTACATAAGACACAGCAGAGCTGTCATTTAAGACAAACGCTATTAACTTTAAAAACTGTTCTTTCAATGTTTGCTAGTCAGTAAATAAAACATACATAATGACTGAAGGACATAAATGCTTTCTTATAAGAATAAATTTAGACCTAACTTCTTGTTTATGAATTAATTGAAGCTTGCCAAATATTGACTGTAGTGAGAAATTTCTTCTTAAATTATTGCTAATGAAAATTTCATATTGCAGTTCAAGCCAAACAATAAAGTTTAGCTGCTACAAATTTCAAAGAAAGATGATTTCTTTAATACTTGGGTTTTTGTTGTTGTTGTTGTTGTTGTTGTTTTTAAATCCCAGGATCATTAGAAAATTCTCATGGAGTGGCAGAAAGAAGAATATGCTCATCATTTGCTTCTTTGTTCTAAATGCAGGTAAGTTATCCCTGCTAATAGTCATTTTGAGTTGACTGGGGCATTGATAGAATAAACATTTTGTTTTACTGTTATCATAAATCTGACTCCACTAATAAGGGGCATGTCTTGTCACAGTGAAAAAAGAGACAAAATTTGTTTCATACGTTCTTAGCCTACATTTAGTATGAGATTCTGTGCATGTATATATCCGCAAAAAACAAAATGTACTTTTAAAAAATGTTTGCTAGCTTTGAATAATGACCTCATTGTTAAATCCATGGGAAATCCTTGGTTCTTGTGTTTCTTGTCTTACCATCAGCATTTGACACAGTTGATCATCCTTGAGATATTTTCCCACTTGTCTTAGAAGACATATTTTCTCTTTCTTCCCTTTGTTTCTCCTTTCCTTCCTTCCTTCCTTCCTTCCTTCCTTCCTTCCTTCCTTCCTTCCTTCCTTCCTTCTTTCCTTCCTTCCTTTCCTTCCTTCCTTCCTTTCTTCTTTCTTTCTTTCTCTCTTTCTTTCTTTCTTTCTTTCTTTCTTTCTTTCTTTCTTTCTTTCTTTCTTTCTTTCTTTTTCTTTCTCTTTCTCTCTTTCTCTCTTTCTCTTTCTTTCTCTCTCTTTCTTTTCTTTTTTCTTTCTTTCTTTCTCTTTCTTTCTTTCTCTTCTTTCTCTTTTCTTTCTTCCTTTTCTCTTTGTTTCTCTCTCTCTCTCCCTTCTCATTCCCTCCCTCCCTCCCTTCCTTCCTTTCTTCCTTTCTTCCTTCCTCCCATTGCACTAAAAAGCAAAGTTACCTAGTCATGAGAAGACATGGATGGATTATAAATGCATATTACTAAGTGAAAGAAGCCAATCTGAAAGGGTACATGCTTATAATAATCTAACTATACAACATTTTGAAAAAAGCAAAACTTACCAAAGATTAAGAGGGAGAAGGAATAGATATAGCAAGGAATTTTTATGTTAGTGAAACTACTATGCATACTACTACAATGATGGATACATGTTGTTATACATTAATCCAAACACAGAGGATGTACAGAATGTAGAACACCAAGAGCATATCCTAATGTAAACTATGGTTTTGGGGTGATAGTGACGTTTCAATGTTGATTTATTGATTGTAACACATGTACCACTCTGGTGTGGGATGTTGAGTGAAGAAGATGTGAGTGTGTGAGAGAAAGGAGCATATAAGAACTCCGTACTTGATTTTTCTGTGAACCTAAAACTGCTCCAAAAATGTTTTTAAAAGATTACTAAAAATAAATATACAAACCTTATGAACTTTAAAAAATTATTGTCTCAAAATCTACAGAACAATAGACAACATATTCACTATTTAAGGTATGTTGGACCTCTCATGTAAAATATGTATTCATTGAGAAGTGATATCACTATGACTGAATATAGAGGTGGATATTAATAAAAATATTTTTAAAAAATTATAATAAAACTACCTTTAATTACATGAAGTGACCTCATACCAATGAGAACTATCTGAAAGCTCCTAAAAGGGCACATTCATGGCTAAGAATTTAAGATCTAATTAAATAATGAATCGAGTAACAGATCACAAATAAAACTATGAATATTCATTGTGTTGTTTGCTATAATAAAACAAATAAACACATTAAATAAATAGGTTATTAGAAATGATATTTTATATGCACATATTTTTACAAGTATACATATTTTTCAAAAGTAAAATTTATGTGATAGTATTTTTCTTTTTTGGTCTTTAGAAAATTTTTATAAAATCTATTCAGAGCAATTTTAATATTATGCTTGCAAAAATATTTTGTTTTATTGACAATATCATGATTATTAACAAACACTTTATTCCATTTGAATTTGTATTTCTGTTGAAATTTTTGATTATTATTTGCATTATATGATCCAACATTTGGACTTCTACTATTAACATTGTGTTCCCAGCCAGAACTGGTGAGTAAATGTTACTTTTCTCTGAATATTTGAGTAATCAGAATACTTTCAACTTCCTCTGATTATTCAAGTGACTATTCATCATTTACATCTCAGGTAGACAAAGTCATGAGCCTTAACTTTGAGCATAAAGATCTCATGAAAAGGCATACATCTATTGTCCCCCTTTAGACACGATTCATCCATCCTTGCAGATGCAGAGAAATACTCAGACCTAACTTTCTCTCTATTTCATTATCAAACTTCTCTTGCTAAGATGAAAGTTCTGTCTCTATTTTCTTTTGGCAATTACTCAGTCTCTCTTTTTTATTAAAATATCTTTATCAAACATGACTCTACTTTCTTTCAACTAAACCAAAGGTCTCTCAGTTGAGTGAAAAATAATATAATTTCACTTTAAATGCACTGGCTTGTTAAAACTTGAAATAACGTAATACGTTATGATTACTTCAAATAATTAAACTCATATAACATAGAAAGATTAAGTGAATCTCTTAAGCTTACATGGCAACCAAAAAACAAAGCCAAATTTCAAACCCTGTTCTCGACCCACATCAGATCTTCTGTCTCCAAGGCCCAGGTTCATACAAATTGAATTCTTGTCTTCTACCCAAAATTGCATCTATGCAGCAATTATTGCCATGCTATGAGTCTACAAAGTGCTTTCCATAGTACAGATACATTTGAAAGGACATATTACTGCCTGCGATAGTTCCAGAGGGAAGAAGAAGAAAATAAAATTAATAAATAAGTAAATTTGAAGCAGCTAATAGGTATCTAGCATTGAGTAAAACATCCGAGTTCCAAAACACAAACACACACATACACACACACATACACACACACACACACACACACACACACTCTTCGCCATCTAGGAATTTATAGTCTAACACATGTGAAGAGAATTGGAGACAGCCTATAGCCTTAAAGATATCTTAACCCATAGCAAGTTTGCTTATCTAATAAATTCTACAGAGAGTTTCTTCCTGTAAGCCAGTGGATCTCAAAATGTGTTCTCTGGGCCAACAGCATAAGTATCACCTCAGTACTCAGAAATGCATATTCTAGAAAAGGGACAGAGCAAGATAGCCAAACAGGATGCTCCACCAACTGTCCCACTAACAAAGACACCAGTTTAGCAACTCTCTACACAGAAATTCACTTTCTTACCAAAAATCAAATGAGCATTCACAGAACCTAGTTTTAACTTCATATCACTGAAAGTGGCAATGAAGAAGTAGGAAAAACAGTGTTGAATTACCAATGCCACCCCTCTCCCATGCCCTGGCAGCAGCCTCATGGCATGGAGAGAGTCTGTAAACTTGGGAGAGGGACAGTGCAGCAATTGTAAGACAATGTACTGAACTCAGTGCTGCCCTGTCACAGCAGAAAGCAATACTGGGCTGAACTCAGCAGATGTTCACCCATGGGGGAAATATTAAACCACTCCTAGCCAGAGGGGAATCGCCTATGCCAGCAGTCTAACCTTGAGTTTTGTCAGGCATCACCACCATGGGCTAACGCGCTTTGGGGCTCTAAATAAATTGGAAAGGAAGTATGGGGCACAAGGACTACAACTCCTAGGTGAGCCCTATTGCTGAGCTGGGCTCAGAGACAGTGGACATGGGGAGCATGTGACATACTGAGACACCAGCTGGGGTAGCTGAGAAAGTGCTTGTGCCATTCCTCTCTCAACCACAGGCTGCACAGTTCAGGAGTTGAAAAGGGACCCTTCCTTCTGTATGAGGAGAGGAGAGGGTAGATTACATAGGACTTTGTCTTGCAACTTGGATACAAGCTCAGAAGAGGGCACCAGTAAAAATTGTGAGGCTCCCTTTCGAGTCCCATCAAAAAGTGGGCAAAGGATGTGAACAAACACTTCTCAAAAGAAGACACAGTCATGGCCAACAAACATATGAAAAGAAAAGCTCAACATCACTAATCATTAGAGAAATGCAAATCAAAACCAGAATAAGATACCATCTCATGCCAGTCAGAATGGCAATTATTAAAAAGTCAGGAAACAATAGATGCTGGTGAGGCTGTGGAGAAATAGGAATGCTTTTATATTGTTGGTGGGAATGCAAATTAGTTCAACTATTGTGGAATACAGTGTGGGGATTCCTCAAGGATCCAGAACCAGAAATACCATTTGGCACAACAATCCCATGATTGAGTATATAGCGAAATGAATATAAATCGTTCTACTATAAAGACATATGTACATGCATATTTATTACAGCACTGTTTACAATAGCAAAGTCATGGAATCAACTAAAATGCCTATCAATGATAGAATGGATAAAGAAGACATGGTACATATACACCATGGAATACTACACAGCCATAAAAATAAATGAGATCGGCCAGGCACAGTGTCTGACACCTGTTAATTCCAGTACTTTTGGAGGTCGAGGCGGTTGATGAGGTCAGGAGATCAAGACCATCCTGGCTAACATGGTGAAACCCCATCTCTACTAAAAATACAAAAAGTCAGCCGGGCATGGTGGTGGGCACCTGCAGTCCCAGCTACTTGGGAGGCTGAGGCAGGAGAATGGCATGAACCCAGGAGGAGGAGCTTGCAATGAGCTGAGACTGTGCCACTGCATTCCAGCCTGGGTGACAGAGCAAAACTCTGTCTCAAAAATAAATAAATAAATAAGATCATGTCCTTTGCAAGGACATGAATGAAGCTACAAGCTATCATCCTCAGCAAACTAACACAGGAACACAAAATCAAACACGACACGTTCTCACTCAAAATTCGTAGTTGAACAATGAGAACACATGGACAGAGGGAGGGGAACAACACACACCAGAGCCTATTAGGGTGTGGCGGGGGGGGCAAAAGGAGGGAACTTAGAGGACGGGTCAATAGGTGCAGCAAAGCCCCATGGTACAGATATACCTATGTAACAAACCTGTACTTTCTTCACATGTGTCCCAGAACTGAAACTAAAATAAAAACTAAAAATAAAATAAAAATAAAAATAAAAGGGATAATAACAGAGAACTGCTCAAACTTAGGGAAAGATATCAATAGCTAAGTACAAGAAGGTTATAGAACACCAAGTAAAGTAAACCCGAAGAAGACTATCACAATGTATTTAATAATCAAACTCCCAAAGGTCAAGGAAAATAAAAAGGATCCTAAAAGCAGCAAGAAAAAAGAAGCAAATAATATACAAAGGAGCTCCAATAAATCTGGTGGCAGATTTTTCAGGGTAAACCTTACAGGATAGGAGAGAGTGGTATGACATACTTAAAGAGCTGAGAGAACATAACTTTCTACCCTAGAAAATATACCCAGTGAAAAATATCTTTCAAATTTGAAGGGAAAATAAAGACTTTCCCAGACAAATAAAAGCTGAGGGATTTCATCAACACCAGACCTGTCCTACAAGAAATGCTAAAGAGAGTTGTTCAATCTGAAAGAAAAGGGCATTAATGTACAATAATTACCTGAAAGTACAAAACTGACTGGTAATTCTAAGTTCACCAAAAAAAACAAAAAACAAAAAAAACCCACAGAATATTATAACACTGTAACTATCATGTGTAAGTTACTCTTATCAGGTAGAAAGACTAAAAGATAAATTACAACTTAAGTGTCCATCAACAGATGAAGAGATAATGAAAATGTGGTAGGCATACACAATGGAGTACTGTTTAGCCATAAAAAATATGAGATCCTGTTATTTCCAGCAACATGGATGGTAATGGAAGTCACTATACTAAGTAAAATAAGCCAGGCACTGAAAGACAAATATCACATGTTCTAATTTATTTGTGAGAACTAAAAATCAAAACAATTGAACTCATGGAGATTGACAGTAAAAGGATGCTTACCACAGCCTGAGAAGAGTAGTTAGGGATGGGGGAGTGATGTGAGAGGGAGACGGGATGGTTAATAAGCACAAAAATATAGTTAGAAAAATTGAATAAGACTTAATATTTGATAGCACAATGGGGTGACTATGATCAATAATAAATTAATTGTATATTTTCAAATAACTAAGAGTACAATTGGTTTGTTTGTAACACAAAGGACAAATGCTTGAGGAGGTGGATGCTCCATTCTCCATGATGTGATTAATTTACGTTGCATGACTCTATTAAAACATCTCGTGTACCCTATAAACGTATATACTTACTATGTACCCATAAAAATTTAAAACAAAGTGAAAAAGTACATGTTTTTAAGAGTCTCGCTTAAAGCTTAGAGTTGGAGGTTGACTTTTTTCTTACACAACTTCCTCTACATACCTTAGGATATAAAAAGATCTTTATCAGAGAGTTAATGACTACTCTCATGAATAATGATTTATAAAATACTCACTAGTAATATAAATAAATACAAGACTGTTTACTTGAAAAGTTGCAGGAATTTTTATCAGACAATTTTCATGCATGTTTGTCCCTTGTACTTCTTCTAAATAGCTTATGAAAGAGATAGTACAATGATCATTTTGCAAGTATGATAGCTAGGGCTCTGCACTTCACATTGTAGTATTGCATATATCTAATTCTGGGTGTTTATTTGACGCTTTTATTATTTAGAATGAAATGGATTCAGCTATGTGTGATAGAAACTCCAAACTCCAAACAGCAGAGTGTTACACTAAATAGGACTTTCTTTCTTTCTCGGAATTTCTGACATAAAAGCCAGGCGTTGTGATTCTGTTACTTGAAGATGTTAAGAATCCCTTCTCAACTGATGCATTGCTACCTCTGTGATTTTGTCCTTTCCTGTTGGGTCCATGATACCCTCACCTCTATGTCCATCCTCTACTATCAGGGAAGGAGAAAAGAAAAAGAGGAGTGTAAATGCTTTTTCTTTATGGATGCAAACTAAAAGGGGCTCGAGTCTCGTCTGTTTATATATCAGTAGCCAGAACTTAGGAACATGACACCAGCAAGCTTCAAAGGAAGCTGGGAAATATTTATCATGGATGATAATTTGCTCAGAAAAAAGTAAAATACCTTTTTAGAATAGAGAGAAGAGCTATTTTGGGAAAAACTATCAATCTTTGCCACAGTTCATCTCTTTTTTCTCATCCCAATTCAGGACCTGGATCTTAACTCTTAAAATAGAAAATGAAAAGGGGTAAATAACAAATTTTCAGTAATAACGTTAATTAGCAGAATGCATGAGAAGCATCTTTTTCAGCAGCTAACATTAGTTCAACAAGTGCCCCACACTCCATGAGCCTGCAAGGAATCAGTTAAGAACTCTTGTGTTGTTTCCAAGGCACTTATCCATGTGATGAGAAAGTACTTGTATCACAGATGAAGGACTTAGTCAATATTTCTTATTCTAGTTCTGTTAGGGAAATGGCTGTGCTGCAGTCAAGTATAGGCTGAGGTAAACATCCAGTGTGGCATGGCACAGCAGGATTGGGGTGCAGGCGCATAGTCCCATGCATTATGTAGTCAGTTATGTAACCATGTTATGGGTGGGCTCATCACCTGACTCTGAGCCACTATTGCCTGTGAGGTCCATAAATGTATCACCGATACTGTGAGAGGTAGCATATAATAAAGCCATGTCTCACCTGCCTACAACCCCCTGAGTGTTCTTTCAACTACCCGCCACCCATCTACCAACTCCCCCTGGATCCCAGTTTAGACTAGAAACTGACAGGGGCCCCCAAATCACCTTCCCAGGAAGCAACTAAGGTACTTGTTAATAAATCAGAATCTTGGTCCCAGGCCAGATTGGGCAAATGAGAATCTCTAGCCATGAAGCCCCAAAACCTTCATTTTAGCATTGTTCCCAGATGAGTCTTATGCACACACAAGCTTTAAAACTACTGTAAAGCTGGAAGAATAAATGGAGAAAAATTAATTATCTCAGAGTCTATCTTACTGTATCTCTTCCCATTAATAGTTATTCTACAGTATGTGCAGGTTGGTTGATCTTTTTTTTTTCTATGGTTGCTGATCCCTATCAGGTGTTAGAGCTCAAGAGGAAGATCTACAGAATCATTAAAACCAGTTAAGCTTTCACAGTTACTATCTTATACAATCTTCTTAACAGCCCTGCAAGAAAGCTAGCAAGAGGTAGTTTTTCTATCTAAAAAACAAATTAACTAAACTGACACTCAGAGAAGTCAAGGGACTTGTTCAATGTCACACAGCTTTTCAAAGGCAGATATAAAATGCAGATCATTATCTAAACCAAGGCCCTGCGCTCTTTCTCATCTTCTTGCAATTGTCTCCCAAATAATAAGGAGTATGAGAGCATGGCCTCCAGCATTCAGTTTCAGCTGGCCACCTCTGACCCATGAGGATGTTTATTTTGACACGTTTCTCCTCAGTGCCTGCAATTTATCAGAGAAGGTCCACTAAGCTATTTTTAATGAATTAAATAATATCTGAAGTCAAAGGGTTATCCGAAGGAAAAAGAGAGGAAAGGCATACTTAGCAAATGACTGCTCCAAACACTGAGTAAGGCTTTTCATATAATGCCAATGCAACAATTCACAGAGACTCCAAAGAGCAACATTTTTGTCACCCTACCATCTGAGTTATGCTGGACTTATTATGTATAAATGATCTGTGATCCTGAATGAATTTTCTTCTAATTATTTCAAAAATTCAAAAAATATTTACTACATAAGGAATTCATGATAGATACAGGATTTTGAAATGACTAACTACCATTTCACTTTCAAAATTCTGCAAGACTTACAACTTGCTGAATTCTTGTGACCACATTTGATTCTTCTTGTGTATGCCTGCTGTGATCTGTGCTTTTAGGCTAGCCCTGGGGTTTGAAAGCATTAGAGTCTGTGAATGCGTTGTTATCACATCTGTCTTAATTGCATTTCCATCTGCTCCTGTGGTGTGCACCTGTACATTGCTGATTAGACAAGAGCAAGAGAACTATTTTTTTCTAATAGTGTTTCTCCTTACAGTCAAAATCAAGGCATTTTCAATTTTTGTTTGATAGAGTGTTATAGAGGGAAAAATGTAAAATAGAATTCACAAGATGTATGTTCTAGTCTAAAGTCTCCCATTTACAAGCTGTCACCATGGGCATATCTGCACCGTGACATTTCCAAGCCTTGGTTTCTCCATCTGCAATGTATGCTTCTATGTTGCTGTGGGAATAAGAGGAAACAAAGAATGTGCAAATGCTTTGTAAATAAAACAAAAAGCAAAATTTTGCATATGCCATATAGTCATATGTCACTGATATTGGAATTTAAACTAAAACCCACAAGGTGTAGGATTTTCCTAAAAATATTAGGTTTGTCACTTGATTTAAAAAAAATCCATATGTGCTTCTACTCCTTCCATATGCCTAAATTGCTCTCCATTTTGTTGAGTTTAAAATGGTGGATGAAAACACACAGGAAGAGAGGACTATTGAAGAATTGACAGGTAATTAACATTTTAAATATGCTCTTTAATCTTCCAAAATGTTTTAATCCCCTTGAATGGTTTAATAGTTGTACTACTGGGCAGCTATAACCAGGGCAGGGAACAAAGCTTTTAGATTAGGGAATACAGCTGAGATTGCAGCAAATAGAGCAGGCAAATACAGCGTGAAATCATTCCAGATGGATATAAGTACCCATAATTAGTAGCAAACACTGCGCAGAGCATATTAGAGGAACAAATCTCCTTCAGCACACTACTGAATTAGACTAGCACTGGTATATAAGGTGAGTTTGCAGTAATTATAAGTAAAGACTGAGAAAAGTTCAAAAATAAGAATAACTAATATAAGAAATGGATAGCCCAATGTAGAGAGATACTGAGAAGGATAGTGTCTGACACATACAAGGAAATCAGAACAACATAGACAATATACTTAACATGTAGGGAGAAGTCAGAGGATGGGGATAACAGGTGGTGTGGGGATGAAAATAGAGGGAATGAGAGACACGTAAAAGAAGATAACCATATATGACCAGAGTCAAATGGAACTAATATTTTACATTAGTTCCTTAGCAAGGTTAGATTACAATTGGAAAGATAATCTTATTCAGACATCACTGTATACTATTATGCTTTGGGGAAATTATTTCCTAAGGTAACTGCATGGCATGTTGTACATATGGCTCATTCCAAATGTGGGTCAGTCGTTCTTAGAGAAATGTTTTTACACTGACTTTATCAAATTTGGTATTAAAGATTTTTCTCCAGATGCTGGTAAACACTTTTTTTACTGTAGGTTATAGAGAATACTGGCTCTATGAAAGATTCATAGAAATAACATCACAAACAATTCTGTGATTAAATACATTTGGGGAGCCTTGCTTTTTGCTGAAGGACATCTCAGAACTTGACTTAAAGACAGCCTGATGAGTCTTCAGAGGCAGACCAGAAGTTGTGTAACTTATAATAGGACTCACAGTCCCCAGAAAAGCCTTTCTCAATTAAATCAAGACTGAAGTGGCCAGGGGGGAAGAATTCAGGTTTACAGTAAAATGAACAGAAGAGGGATTTCTGGAATCATGTAAATGTGATAACTGGCTGATGGTAGCAAGTTGGTAGGAGAGATTACAGAATTGGAAAAACTAGGATTGGAAAACCAGATGAAGGAAAACTATCTTAGTGATTTAAGATCATTAATTAACCATTTCCATAGAGGAAATTGTGATGGTTGACAACTTCATTAGTGATAAAAGTAATTCAAATTCAAAGAGATACAAAGTTATACCAAATTCATTTTTAAAAAATTAAGTAAATATACAGGAAAAGTGATGGGATATTGAAATGAATTTTTTAAACACCACTAAAAAATTATAAATCTGTATAAACCTTTTGGAAAATAATTTTACAACATATTTAAATATTTTGAATTGCCCTCAGATAGCTCAGAGTTACCACTTCTTAAGAATGGACCTTAATATAATGTAGAAAGCAAGAATTCCAGAAAAATGTTATGAAGTATTTTATACTACTTCAAAATATGGAAGCAAAAATATGTTCTACCAAAAAAGTGGTTAACTGAATATATAAACATTCTCCCAATGGACATTTTATATCCTCACTGTTCTCCTTACATTTAGCTTATGATCTGGGACGTCAGTAGAGAACAACAGCTCCTGGATTTCTTACAACAAAATGATTAGGATGAAGATCATAGTAGAATGAATCTTGTGTTTTCAATAAAATATTTAGCCAGGAGAAACCCCCTTAAGGCTTTTGTATAAGTAATAGTCTGTGGCAGAAAGAAAAATAGGCCAAATTTCTTGAGTAATTTTCAAGCTAGCAGCATCAGAAGCCCAGAGACTTTAGGATACTTTTGCAGGATTTATTGCAAGTTTCTTTACTCAATTCCTTACTCTAAAACCTGGGAATTACACATTTAAGAGACAGATTTCTTTGTCACAAGTAATAGAAATAATGCTGTCAGTCTCACAAGAAAGTGTGTGTGTGTGTGTGTGTGTGTGTGTGTGTGTGTGTGCAGGAACTGGTGTGCTCATAGATTTCAATACGTACAGAATGACTGGAGAACCAGGATTGGAAAACAGGAAGGACTCATGGAAACTCAGGAGGCTGGGCAGAGAAACAATACTTAGGATTACACTGAAGCTGCTATTAATGGGTCCTCCAAAACATTTCTTTTTTTTTTTTTTTTTTTTTTTTTTAATAAATAAATTTATTTATTTATTATTATTATACTGTAAGTTGTAGGGTACATGTGCATAACGTGCAGGTTTGTTACATATGTATACTTGTGCCTTGTTGGTGTGCTGCACCCATCAACTCGTCATTTACATCAGGTATAACTCCCAATGCAATCCCTCCCCCCGCCCCCCTCCCCATGATAGGCCCCGGTGTGTGATGTTCCCCTTCCCGAGTCCAAGTGATCTCATTGTTCAGTTCCCACCTATGAGTGAGAACATGCGGTGTTTGGTTTTCTGTTCTTGTGATAGTTTGCTAAGAATGATGGATTCCAGCTGCATCCATGTCCCTACAAAGGACACAAACTCATCCTTTTTTATGGCTGCATAGTAATGCAAATCAAAACATTTCTTAAGCATTCAGAATTCTGGCAAAAAAATGTATGATTGGGAGGCTTAGTCAATGTGGTTGTGCAAGAGGAAAAAGGACAGAAATTTTGGAACTCTCTCAGCTTTCTTTAACCTCATGAACTCACCTCTGATAGCTCAAACTTTTCCTTTACAGTTTCATTCTTTCTTAGTCTTTACAGAATTGAAGAGAGTTAGGGCCTCAATTTAGAGTAGGCTTTGGCTTAAGGGAATGTTTTGGTGAGTTAGATCTTCTATACAGAACACTAAACATTTCTCCGTATCAGCAATAAGGCTGTTTCACTTTCTTATCATTCATGCTGTAGTAGCACTTTTAATTTTCTTTAAGAGCTTTTCCTTTACATTCACAACTTGGCTACCTATTTAATGCAAGAAGTCTAGCTTTTAGCCTATCTCAGCTTTTGTCTTCATTTTCCCACTAAGCTTAATCATTCCTAGCTTTTGATTTAAAGTAAGAGACTTGCAACTCTTTCTTTCATCATAGAGTATTACTATAATTGGCTTAATTTCAGTATTGTTGTGTCTCTGGTAATAGGGACCCCTGATGAGAGGGAGAGAGATGGGGCAATGGCCATCACGGACAACGTTATTTATTGTTTGCCATCTTCTCTGTGTACAATTCATGGCTTCCCAAAACAGTTACAATAATATCATCAAAGTTCACTAATCACAGATCAGTATAACAGATATAACAATAATGGAGCCTGTAATCCCAGCTACTTGGGAGGCTGAGGCAGGAGAATCACTTGAATCCGGGAGGCAGAGGTTACAGTGAGCCGAATTCATGCCACTGCACTCCAGTCTGGGTGACACAGTGAGACTCCATCTAAATAATAATAATCATCATCATCATCATCATAATCATAATAATAATAATAGAAAAGTTTGAAATAATGTGAGGATTCCCAAAATGTGACACAGGGATATAAAGTGAGCAAATACTGTTGAAAAAGTGGTGCTAAAATACTTACCAGACACAAGGTTTACACAAACCTTCAATTTCTTAAAAATGCAGTATCTGTGAAGCTCAATGAAGCTAAGTGCAATAAAACGAGGCTATGTCTGTACTCTTCTGCTTCAAACACTCTGTCTAATTATTTGCTCCTGTTCAGCATCAATACCATTTCTCTTTCTGTGATCTAAAATGTCTTCTCATTTGCTTTGCTGGTATATATCAAGCAGAGTGTTTTTCATTGTATATCTGCTCAAGTCATCCCACTGGCTCTCAAAACTCCTGAAGGAAGACTTTGTCACAGAATGCAAAATCTCTCCCTTCTTTGACGCTGGTAAGGTCCAAAAATGCCTGACAAAGATCCAAAAGATACATGGCCAAAATACATTCATTACAATGAGAATATTCTTGGAAGTCTGCTTGTTCTCTCTACAATTCTATTTTGTTGCTCTTCCATACTATTGGTTACATATAGGAAGAATCTTTGATTAGGAAGTCATGATTTTTAATACCTGATTGTCTTTGATATGGATTATGTAAATATGCTTGGGATGAGTCCTCATATAGCAAGAGTTGGAGGCAGAGAGGTTTAAATGTGGCTTGTAACTCTCTATCACAAGTAATACTAAAGCATAAAATCCTTTTGGGGGAGATTTTTAATTTACATTAAAATTGCTACACGTGGCCTAAAGCAGGTACTCATGATGCCACAATATCTTTAGTATTTCACTATAGATTATTTTGTCTTGTTAAATTATGAGGATGGTGTCAGGGAGGAAATATGATTTCTTCTTAGCCCTTGTAAGTTTGTAGTTTGGACAGACTCCTGCAACAAAAGACAGACTAACAAGAGAAAAGCAAGCAAGTTTATTAGCACATGCAGCGCACATCACACAGGAAAAAAATTAATGATGGATGACTCAAAAGTAGCGACTTATAACTCGGGCTTATATAGCATCTTTGACAAAGAACAATATATTTTAGAAAGGTGACAAGAATAAGGAATGCAGTCTTATGCTTCCAAAGTCAGAAAATTGTAGGAAGGTAAATACACAGGAATGAACTAATGAGGTGAGGTTTGTTTCTTTTGTGCCATATCACAGCTAAGAGTTGTCTCCAGTAAAGAAGAATTTGTATCTCTGTCTTTACACAGGAAAGGAAGGCGAGGATAGAAACAGCCCTTCCTCTACTGCTTCTTAATTGTTTCCACCTTAGCAATATTTATGTCAACAAGCCATATTTTGAGGTGAAAAATGCTGGTTTTCTTCAGTGGTCTCAGAGGTGTAGTAGGGGTACAATAAGAAATGTGTTGTTCAAGAGATGGTTGAACAAGGTCTAATGAAAACTGTGAAGATGCTGGTCACGGATCAGAACAAGAAAACTTACATTCTATGTATGTATTTCTCAAAATACATCACCTTTAAAAAATCATCCAGGTTTTTGTTTACACTGATATTCAACTAAATTTTTACATCAGTACTCACGATTTGTAATATTAGGAAATATTGGAAAAAATTTATGTCTTAAAAAGAACTCTTAAGTGGATTCATTTGCACCATAGTTTGACAACTACTGATACCGGTAAGTAGAGAAACAAATGATGCCTTTCCTCCAAGTATAAGTGTGAAAACAACTTCTGAGTACAAAAACATCAAATTTCTGGGAACTTTCCTCTGTGAACTTGTCCCAAGTTTCTTGACAAGCAAACATAAGGATAATCAGAAGCAGTGAGACCCTGTTTCATAGGACATCTGAAAATAACAAAAGCATTTGTAAGTCTCCATGAGAAGGAACTCCAAGGAACTTGCAGCCTGAAGCCACACCTAAAATAAACTTAAACATCAATGGCAAGGGTAGGTCAACGGCAGCAGATTCTGAACAAGAGAACCAGAGGCAGAGTGTGATCAATAGCAAAATGACTGGGAGAAAGAGAAGGGAGAGAAAGACAGCCAGAGAAGCAACTTCAGAGGCAAGATACACATTAAATGTAATGCCTTTTTGAAACGTTTACAAAGGAAAAACATGGCAAAGTTTAAGCATAACTATTAACCCAGACCACCATGCAGGTAAAAATTATGCCTTGTATATCCCTGGAGGGCTCCAAACGTAAAATCCTACTCTGGAGTCTTGTCTTACCATAAGATGAGAATACAAGGAGTTACTGTGGGATCATGAAAGGAATCCTTCTTCCTTGCTCTGGTGGGAGTACACCCTTTTATTAATTTATCTCTTGAAGAAAAAGAAGAAAGACTCTGGTCCATAATTTATACCCTATCACTTAATTGGGTTGCCTGCTAATGCTTCAAAAGGCCTTTTGAAGTCAAGTTGAATTACTCAGCTTTTATCAATGTCCTGCTTTCCTAGGAAACAGCTTTTAAGACTGGAATGGACGCCTTTAGCAGTCCCTGCTTACCTCTGCATGGCCTCAGTCTATCTCCAGACTCATTTCCCACTGAACTCCTGTTATGGTGACTATCTCATTTTCTGATTAATCTGAATATTTCTCAAGCCTCGTGATTACATTTTTGCCATTTCCTCCCATTCTACACTTCAGCACTAATTAAAATCCTACCAAGTCTGCAAAGTCTAGCACAAATGTCACCATTTTTATGAAGTCTTTCTGTATTTTCAAAGTTCCAAACAACTTTCTTAAGTTTATCATGCTGCGTACTATGTTGGCAGACCAATCTGCTATATATGTTAAAGAGAGATAGTAGTTTTTTTTGTTCTGTTCCTCTCTGCATGTAGCACAGTGCTTTGCACATTATAGTATTTGATCACCTTTTTCTACCACATTTCCTTTTTCAAATAGGATTGCTATTTTACAAAAAAAAAAAAAAATGTTGTTTTATATATGTTACTAAATGTGTCAGTAAATTTGCAGATGTCATTTTGTTTCTGAAAGAAACTTGAGCAATTTCCCCTTAGAAAATCTTATTGCAGGTTGGTTGTCATGGTCAATAGAATATTGAGATAGTCACTGTGGATTTCAACAAGAAATATGTCCAGTTTTCCTCCCTGATGGGGTAGTTATACAGAAAATTATGCCCATGAGATTATTCAGTCTTTTTCTGTCTGCCATACTCATAGATACTATGTTGAGCTCTTTAGTTATCATTTTATAAAGATATCAGTGGAGATAAGTGGACTAAGGAATGTTCATGATGATTTGTAAAGAAGAATACTAAGGACAATTAAAAAGAAATGAAACATATACATGTGTGTATCATTATATACACACACACACACACACACACATACACACACATACATATACAAATATATGAAATGCAGGCCATTTCATATATGGCCTGCAGTGGCTCACACCTGTAATCCCAGCACTTTGGGAGGCTGAGGCGGACGGATCACTTGAGGTCAAGAGTTCAAGACCAACCTGGCCAACATGGTGAAACCCCGTCTCTACTAAGAATACAAAAATTAGCTGGGCATGGTGGTGCACATCTTTAGTCCTAGCTACTCCAGAGGCTGCGGCAGGAGAATTGCTTGAACCCGGGAGGCAGAGGTTGCAGTGAGCCAAGATTGCGCCACTGCACTCCAGCCTGGGCAACAGAGTGAGACTCCATCTCAAAAATAAATAAATAAATAAATCGTATATATACACAAACATACACACACACACACACACATATATAAATATATATATGTATACACACACATATATACATACAAACATAACATATACACACAACACACACACATATGTATTTGGTGAAGACATTTAAGGGGAATGCTGTCAAATAACCATCTGAGGGAAAAACGGGAGAGGGAGTGAGACAGACACTAGCAGCAGGAGATGACTTTGGTAATCCCATAATGCTAACCCATGCCACTCCTGCTCTGCTCACATAGCCTGTGCTGGATAGGCAAGCCAGGGATTTTTAAAAGAACTGAAAAGAAGCAACACAAAACTTGGCCTCTTTAAATTTCAATCTTAAGAAATCATTTACTAAATCTTTGCCATAGGCAAATTAACCAGGACAAGGATTTATCTGTACAAGACTACTTGAACTTCTCAACAAATATTTAGATAGTTTCAATTATCCCACTTGTACATAAGAAAACTGAGGCAATAGTATTAACAAACACAGAAAAAGTGGTTAACATTTACTAAGCACTTTCCAAATTCTATGAATCACGCTAAGCATGAAACATCAGTTTTCAGCTGACATTACCTAAGAGAGGATAAGCCACATTTTTGAAGCCACTAAAGTAGTACATGGCACAGCTGTTTTTCAAACTCAACTTGTTCTGACTCTGAAAATTGACTTTTTAATCTCATGCTATAAACTAACCTTAGTGTGACGTTTGCCTCAGCACTCATCGTGACCATATCTACCAGCATCAGTACTTCACAGTAATAAATGTAGAATAAGAGGAAGTAGACAAGACAGGGGTGCAAAGTGCTGTATTCAAGTTCTTGTTCTACCAATATGCAACTGTGGGATGCTGAATAAATCCACAATTCTGAGAATATCAACTTTTTAAATAAAGGAGAGTCAACATTTGTTGTTTATGGATCCCATATTCAACTCCCTTTCCTGTGGAAGCAGCTCCAATTTTAGATTGTGGCATCACATCTTTATGACTCTTAGTTCTCCCTATCTTGAGGAGTGGGACTTATGAATCAGCATAAACCAATTCACATACCACATTGCCATGGATAGAATCATAGATTTATGAGCAAACTCATCATTCATGTGAATTTCCAGACTTTATAAATAATGGCCTTTGTTCTTTTTCGCTAACATGGAATGTAAAATAATCACCTAACGTATCTGATCAAACAACTTGCAACCATGCGGACACAGCCTGTTTGAAAATGGAGTCACCACACAGAAAGCCAAGTCCAGCAATGAAAGAAAGAAACCAGTTCAAATGTGATTATTGAGCTATATGCCTAGATTAACTTAAAAACAAATCTATTGCCTGAAGTTGATTATCACAGCCTTTATTTATTTCTGAGTCTGTTAGAATGTTTTGCCACAATTATAAACACTGTAAATACTATAATTATATAGGCACAAAAAATTCCTGATTTCTCTTTGAGCTCAACATTCTATAATGTCTTTGTCATTGATTATTAATTTGGCTTTTCATTAAATATTGTTCCATGTCAATAATCCTCCATCCTGATGAATACATTATGGAGTCTACTTCATAGGTACTTCAAACACGTGTGTATCAGGCTTAGTGTAATAACCAACACATAAGTACACTATAATTACACTTATTATTAGTAGCACTATTATCATTATTGGGGAACAAACATTTGAAAATTATTAATTTTCTTAATTACAGTATAGAGAAATTAAAGTGAAATCATTATTTTGTGATACGCCATTATTTCTTACTTCAACACCCTCTAAGTTACCCATTGTACACTAATTTTGATTATTTTTTCCACTAAAATATACTTAAAAATTTCAGAAAATAATCCTGTTATAATTACAATTTGTTTGATTGTCTTAAAAGAATATTCAACAATGCAGATGTGAGGTATCATTATGAATCTCAATTATGACAGATAAATAATCTTCAAGGCACTCAGTCTTTTATGTGCAAAAAATGACTAGCAATATCAGGCTGCTGAGGTTGAGTGAAGAATGAACATGAATGTTTTTCTCCAATTTTTCTTGGGACATGTTTTTATAACAGCTTTATTTAGATGTCATTTATATAACATGAAGTTTAATCATTTAAAGAGTACAATTCAGTAGGTTTTAGTATATTTGCAATTAAACAATTTTCATCATTATCTACTTTTAGAATTGTTTTATCACTGCCTCCCCCACCAAAAAATCTCTGTATTCATCAGCAGTCATTTCCTATTCTTCCTTTCCCCCCAGTATTTGGAAACTTCAAATATACTTTTTGTCTGTATGCACTTGACTACTCTGGAGATTTCATATGAACGGAGTAATAAAAAATATTGTCTTATATGAATGGATTCCTTCACTTGGATCATGTTTTCAAGGTTCATCCATATTGTAGCAAGTCTAGTTTTTTTCTTTTCTTTTTTATTGTTGAATACTATTTCATTTTATGGACAAACAACATTTTTCTTGCCTATTTATCAGTTTTGGACATTTTGTTTTCTTCCACTTTTAGGCTATTTTGAAAAATGCCACCATGAATAATTCATGTACAAGTTTTGGTAAGAAAATGGGTTTTGATTTCTTTTGCATATATATTTAGGAATAGAGTTGTTGGGCCTTATGGTCATTCTAAGTTTAACATTTTGAGGAACTGATAAACTATTCTCCAAATCAGCTGAACCAGTTTAAATTTCCATCAGCAATAAATGAGGGTTCCTACTTCCTCACATCCTTACCTACAGCTAGTATTGTTTGTCTTTCTAATCTCAGCTCTCCCTGTGAGTGTAAAGTGGTTTCTCAATGTGGTTTCAATCTGCATTTCTCTATTGAAAATTATATTAGCACCTTTCCTTGTGCTTATCAATTGTTTTCTTAAAAAATCTTATTCGAAGAAAGCCTTATTTATTGCCCATTGCTATTTTGGTTATTTGTATTTTTGGATTGGAAGATTTCTTTATATATTCTGAATTCAAGTTCTTTATTGGATACAATTTGAAATAGTTTATTCCATTTGGCAGGTTGCCTTCCTACTTTATGTTTCCTTTAAAGATAAAATTTACTTCTGATGAAATCCAGTTTATTTTTCTATTTCTTAAATTTTCCTCCATCCCATAATTTTGAGCCTATGTGTGTCTTTGCATTGAAGATGGGTCTCCTGAATACAGCACACCAATGGATCTTGACTCTATCCAATTTGCCAGTCTGTGTCTTTCAGTTGAGACATTTAGCCCATTTATATTTAAGTCTAGTATTGTTTTGTGTGAATTTGATCCTTTCATCATGATGCTATTTTGTTATTTTGCACTCTAGTTGATGCAAAACTTTCTTCATAGTGTCATTGATGTTTATATTTGGGTGTGTTTTTGCAGTGGCTGATACCAGTTTTTTCTTTCATATTTAGTGCTTCCTTCAGGAGCTCTTGCAGGGCATGCCTGGTGGTAATGAAATGCCTCAGCATTTGCTTGTCTGGATAGGATTTTATTTCTCTTTTGCTTATGAAGCTTATTTTGGCTGGATATAAAATTCTGGTTGAAAATTCTTTTCTTTAAGAATGTTGAATTTTGGCCCCCAATCTCTTCTGGCTTGTAGAGTTTCTGCTGAGAGGTCTGCTATTAGTCTGACGGGCTTCCCTTTGTAGGTGATGTGGCCTCTATCTCTAGCTGAACTTAACAGCTTTTCCTTCATTTTGACCTTGGAGAATCTGATGATTATGTGTAGGAGATCGGTCAGAGTGATGGGAGAAACTATAGGGAAAAGAGCAGGCCTTCTGAAAGGTCAGAAGCTGCTGAATAGCTTCGGGGGAGAATAAGCTGAAGGCAGCTGTTCTCTGACCCTGAGGCAGAGGGCAAGGAGGAGGTACAAGGAAGTGTAGGGGAATTTATCATAAACAGGCTTGTTTACTTATGTTGACCAGAAGCTGACCTTTGATCATGGGTCCTGTTCCCTGTGGCACCAAACTATGTGAGAACCTCCAACAGGGTTGTCAGACACCCTATACAGGAGCAATCCTATTGTGACTGCTCCCTGAAAGGGAAACAATAATGTTAATTACCCACAGACTGTGTTTGCTCCAGACTTGCGGCATTATGTCTGTATTGAATAAAAGCAAGCAGCTGCGGCTGTTTGGGACTGCTCATTCTTCGGCCACTAGTGGCGGGCAGTCCCCAGCTGCTCTTACACTGCATACCTGTGTCTGAGTACTCCTTTCATCCATTGTTCAGCCAGGTTCTGCAGGACAGACCCAGCAATTATGTGTCTTGGGGTTGATCATCTTGTGGAGTAGTTTAATGGTGTTCGCTGTATTTTCCGAACTGGCATGTTGGCCAGGTTGGGGAAGGTCCCCTGAGTAATATCCTGAAGTGTGTTTCCTAGCTTGTTTACATTCTTACATTTCCTTACATTCTTACATCCTTACATTTCCTAGCTTGTTTACATTCTCCCCATCTCCTTCTGGTACTCTGATCAATTGTAGGTTTGGTCCTTTCATGAAGTCCCATATTTCTTGAAGGCTTTGTTCATTCCTTTTCACTCTTTTTTCCCTATTCTTGTCTGTATATCTTATTTCAGCAAGGTGGTCTTCAAACTCTGATATCCTTTCTTCCGCCTAGTTGATTTGACTGTTGATACTTGTATATGCTTCACGAAGTTCTCGTGCTGTGTTTTTCAGATCCATCAGGTCATTTATGTTCCTCTCTAAACTAGTTATTCTAGTTAGCAATTCCTCTAACATTTTATTGATGTTCTTAGCTTCTTTGCATTGGGTTAGAACATGCTCCTTTAGCTCAGCATAGTTTTTTGTTACCCATCTTCTGAAGCCTACTTCTGTTAATTCATCCATCTGATCCTCTGTCCAGTTCTGCACCCTTGGTGGTGAAATGTTGTGATCATTTGGAGGAGAAAACCCACTCCAGCCTTTTGGGTTTCCAGCATTTTTTAAATTGATTCTTTCTTATCTTTGTGAGTTTGTCTAGCTTCAGTCTTTGAGGCTGCTGACCCTTAGATGGGGTTTTTGCGGGGGCCTTTTGTTGTCATTGTTGATGTTGTTGTTTTTTTCTGCCTGTTTGTCAGGTCCTTCTTTTGTATGGCTGCAGCAATTTCCTGCGGGTTCACTTCAGGCCCTATTCATCTGCTTCACTCCCACACCTAGAGAGGTTACTAAAAGAGGCTGGAAAGTAGCAAAGATGGGTTCCTCCTCCTTCTTTTGAGACCTCTGTTCTTGAAGGGCACCATCATGGTGCCAGTATGATCGTTCCTGTATAAGGTGTCTGACAACCACTGTTGGAGGTTCTCACATAGTTTGGTGCCACAGGGAACAGGACCCATTTAATGAAGCACTTTGTCCTTCAGTGGTGTGGCTGTGCTTCACTGGGGGGAAAATCCACTGGTCTGGGCTGCCCAGATTCCTCAGAACTACCAGTAGGAGAGGCTAATCTGCTGGTCTGCAGAGGCTGTAGCCACCCCTCTCACTAGGAGCTCAGACCCAGGGAGATCAGATTCTGTCCCTGAACCTCTGCCTGGAGTTATTGGAGTTCCTGCAGGGAAGCCCCACCCAGTGAGGAAAGATGGGACAGTGTCTGGCCTGATGAGGCACTCTGGTCGCAGATGACGACAGCCAGTATGTTGGACTGTGAGGACAAGTCTTGGGACTAAGCCTTTCTGCCTTCCTGGCTCCAGCAGGGGAAAAGCGCAGCCTGGAGCTATAGAGATGGGTGCTGCCCTTCCCCTGCACGTGGATTTAGGCAGTTGTGAGTCCCAGTGCTGGTTGCTACCCCTCCCCTAGGAGCTTAAATGACTTGGACAGTAGGCAGCCGCAGCTATTTCTTGTTGCCCCTCGCTCTGGGAGGTGAGTAGGCTAAATCAGTTTCCAGCTGAGAGGCTTAAGACTGCATGTTCTGGGGTTGGGACACGGGGCCCCAGTGGCTTGGGTTTACCAGCGGGATCTTCCGATCCATGGGTTGCACAGTTCAGTGGAAAAAGCACAGTTTCTCGGCTGGGTAGTGTGCTCAATCATCGCCTCCCTTGGCTGGGGGGAGGGGGTTCTCCTGTCCCTTGAGGCTCGCAGGTGGGCTGCCGCACCACACTGCTCTTCCTTCTCTCCTTGGGTCATAGTAGCCTTCTTAGTTCATTTTGATGAGAGAACCTGGATACCTTGATTGCTGGTGAAGGATTCCCGCACTTGTTATGGTTTTTTCAATGGAAGTCTCTGAGCACCATGCTTCTAGTTGCCATTTTGGCCCCACCCCTCCAGTTCATCTATTTTTCTTTTATCAGTTGTGCTTTTAGTGATGTAACTAAGAAACTGTTGACTCAACAAAATTCACAAATATTTACTCGATTTTTTAAATTATGTAGTTTTAGGTCTTACATTTACATCTGTGATTCATTGTGACTTAATATTTGTATGTGGTCTAACTGGATGAAATGCAGTGGCTCTTTTCACTGTAGGATGAATGACAAATTTGGGCTTCATAAATAATGATGAGCTACTACAATAAGTCAGGACAAGCTCAATTTCTTACTCTTTCAATATTATTTTATGCTTAATGAACTTATTAAAATTTGAATAATTTGAATTAATAAAATAAGATGACTTAATGTAAGTTATATGTGACAGTATAACTATTGTTATACTATTCTTATATTGTCACATAACTTACATTAAGTCATCTTCTTCTATTAATTTCTCTTTTGTTTTGGGTGCCTCAGCCACTAACCTAATAATGGGTGAGTAAACAAATCTTTCCTGCCCTATACTGTCTGATTTGTGGACTTGGAGCGGAGGTAGATACTATGTATCAGTAAATGATAGCAAACCATGGAAATGTGATTGAATTCAGCTGTTATGATTGATTAAATGAGTAATATCTCTGAAGAACACTGGATTTCAAAGTGGAGGTGGGACTAAAGAATAATCCCCAAATATAAATATTTGGCAGAGCCTATCTTGCAAGGTTTTGTTTATGTCTTGTATTTGTGGCTGTTGCTGTTGGTTATTTGCACCCTTTCTTCAAATAGTGCCAGCTCAGCACCACTGAAAAACTACACCCTGTCCTGCTTTGCATATAAATGTTCTTCTGTACTAAAGAACTACATTGTTCATAGACTTATCATTCAGAAGGCAATGGTATAGCAATATTTTCTAACTTTTTATGGATCATTAGGTTTCTTTGGCAATAGTTCTTTTATTGTCCCAAATGCTCCTGCTGAGAGACTCAACACTGGTAGAAATGCAGAGAAACGTAACATTATTTTACATTCCATTTTCTCGAGGTGTCATGTTAGCAACTGCTTAGAAACTTTCTCCCCCAGTGAGAAAGAAGAACAACTGTGTTCAAGTAAGTTACTTGGGTTGCCTTGGAAACCACTGTGTTGTTGGAATAGAATAGTTTTATCTTTAAAGAGAAATAGCATCTCTCAATATAGTGGCTACAATTTATCAGGAAAAAAGAAGAAAAACAGAAAAATAATTGTTTTCCATTCTGTGATGAGAACAAGGCTTAGATCACAAAATTCAGTTTCAGGAAGTCAAGAAAAAGATGCTTTATTAAGGAAAGGCTCTTACAAGTATGCTCAACAATTATCCCTGAAGAATGAGTCCTCAGAGGATTTGCTGAAGCTACTTTAGACACAGCGTATGTGAAAGTTTGTGCTTTATTTTGAGGGGGTGGACAATTCTGGTCATTGGATGGCAAAGACACCCTAGTAGTAAGTGTGACGACAGCTAACAGAGTTCCCATCCCAGATTAAAAAATTAAAATAAAGAAAGAAGCTGCACGAAAAAAATATGCATATAACTATAGGGGCTGAAGAAATCATTTGAATTCCATGTGTGAATTCTGGATCCAAATACATGAACTGGGTGCACCCTAATGAAGATAACTGTAATATTACTGCATCTTAGCAAGGTTACATGAAAATCAGTGAAGTATATTGAAAACCTTAGCTTAAAAAATGTCAGACTTATAGTGAAGGGGTAGGAATCGGGGGTGGAGGTGGCTGGGAGCATGCTAAAATAGTTTTAAAAGATAAAAACCTGCTAAATGGAATTAAAGTAAGTTCACCCTCTGACTGCAGATCAAGATGGTAAACAACCATGGCTCACTTTTTCTAGTGTTCACACTGTACCAGGTACTACTCTAAGTGTTTTACATATATTAGCACTGATTTAACATTCACAGAAATTCTAAAAATAATAAAAAAAAGACTTATTTTGGATATGCACCTGAAAAAGGGCTTTGCTAGGATTCCGAGCAAAAGAATTTGGGTTAAAGAGACTAAAATATTGTGGCACTGTGAATCTATGTATAATTAAATTAAATAACAAATGAATGTTACTTGTTTATATAAAAATATTTATTACATGTCTATAATGTATCTTCCACTATCCTCAGTACTTGACATAATTTTGTGAAAAACATATATTATATATGTGTGTGTGTGTGTGTGTATGTGTGTGTGTATATATATGTATATAACCCTGTGAACCTTATATTCTTCTGGGTAGGAGAGTTGGGATATGTGGACCATAAACAAGTAAGGAATATGAAAAATAATGAACAACCTTGTTACCTCTAATGAAGAAAACAAACAAATTGCAGTGGTAACTAATTATGGTTTCAATATGAGAATCTGCTTAGAATGGATGGTCCTTTTAATTATTTGTATAAACGTAAGAGGTACAAGAGCAGTTTGTCATGTGGATATATTGCATAGTGGTGAGGTCTAGCTTTTGTGTGACCACCACCTGAATAATGAATGTTGTAACCACTAAGTAATTTCTTTTTCCTCAACCCCCTCTCACCCTCCCACCCTTCAGAGTCTCTACTATTGTTCCACACTCTGTGTCCATGTGTATACATTGTTTAGCTCCCACTTATAAGTGAGAACATGCAGTATACAACTTTCTGTTTCTGACTTATTTCAGGTAACATAATGGCCTCTAGTTCCATTAATGTTGCTGCAAAAGACATAATTTCATTATATTTGTGGTTTAAGATAAGACATTAAGTTATGTATTCCATGGTGTATACATAACACATTTTCTTTATACAATTATCCATTGATGGACACTTCTATTGATCCATATCTTTGCTATTGTGAATAGTACTATGATAAACACACGAGTACAAGTATCTTTTTGATATAATGATTTATTCCCTTTGGGTAGATATCCAAGTGTAGCTGGATCGAATGATAGTTCTATTTTCTTTTCTTTGCAAAATATTTTAAGTTTTCTATAGAGGGTATACTAATTTACATTCCCAATAAAAGCATATAAGCATTACCTTTTCTCTACATCCCTGCCAATAACTTTTATTGACGTTTTAATAATAGCCATTCTGACTGGCGTGAGATGGTATCTCATTTTGGTTTAAATTCACATTTCTTGATGTTTAGTAATGTTGAACATTTTTTCATATGCTTTTTGTACATTTGTATGTCTTCTTTGAAAAACTTCTATTCATATCATTTGCTCCCTTTTAAATGGAGTTGTTTCTTGTTATTGTTAAGTTCCTTGTAAATTCTAGATATTAGTCCCTGTTAGATGCATAGTTTGCAAATATTTTCTTTCATTCTGCAGGTGTCTGTCACTGCTTAGGGTTTTTTTTTTTTTTTTCTTTTCTGTGCAAAAGCTTTTAGTTAAATTAACTTCCATTTGTCAATTTTTGTTTTTCTTACTTGTGCTTTTGAGTCTTAGTCATGAATTATTTGCCTACGCCAATATTCAAAAGAGTTTTCCTAGATTTCTTTCCTAGGATTTTATTTTATTTTATTTTATTTTTTTGAGACAGAGTCTCACTCTGTCACCCAGGCTGGAGTGCAGTGGTGCAACCTCAGATCACTGCAACCTCTGTCTCCCGGATTCATGCCATTCTCCTGCCTCAGCCTCCCGAGTAGCCTCCACTACAGGTGCCCACCACCACAACCGGCTAATTTTTTTGTATTTTTAGTAGAGACAGGGTTTCATCGTGTTAGCCAGGATGGTCTTGATCTCCTGACCTCGTGATCCACCTGCCTCAGCCTCCCAAAGTGCTGGGATTACAGGGGTGAGCCACCACACCCGGCTTCCTAGGATTTTAATAGTTACAGGTTTTTTTTTTTTTTTTTTTTTTTGAGATGGAGTCTCGCTCTGCCGCCCGGGCTGGAGTGTAGTGGCAGGATCTCGGCTCACTGCAAGCTCCGCCTCCCGGGTTCACGCCATTCTCCTGCCTCAGCCTCCGGAGTAGCTGGGACTACAGGCGCCCGCCACCTCGCCCGGCTAGTTTTTTTGTATTTTCTTTAGTAGAGACGGGGTTTCACCATGTTAGCCAGGATGGTCTCGATCTCCTGACCTCGTGATCCGCCCGCCTCGGCCTCCCAAAGTGCTGGGATTACAGGCTTGAGCCACCGCGCCCGGCCTTAGTTACAGGTTTTATATGTAAGTCTTTAGTCTATTTTGAGTCAAATTTTGTATATGATAAGATACATAGTTTCATTTTCCTGCATATGACAATCCAATTTTCCCAGCACCATTTATTGAAAAGGTTGTCCTTTCTCCTGTGTATGCTCTAAATTACTTTGTCAAAGATTAGTTTGCTGTAGATATGTGGCTTTCTGAGTTTTCTCTTCTCCATTGATCTATGTGTCTATTTTTACAACAGTACCATGCTGTTTAAATTACTATAGCCTTGTATTATAATTTGAGATGAGGTAATGTGATGTCTTCCACTTTGTTCTTCTTGTTTAGGATTGCTTTAGTTGTTCCAACTCTTCCTTTAGGTTCCCTATAAATGTTAAAATAGTATTTTCTAATTCTGTGAAAAATAATCTTGGTAGTTTGATAAAAATAGTATTGAATCTGTAAATTGCTTTGGACACTATTGCTATTTTAACAATTTGATTCTTCCTGTCCATGAGCTTGAAATGCTTTTCCATTTGTTTGCATAATCTACAATTTCTTTCATTAGTTTTGTAGTTTCCCTACAGAGATGTCTCATTTCCTGGGTTAAATATATTCCTAGATATTTTTTGTAGGTATTATAAATGAAATTGCTTTCTTGAGTTGTTTCTCAGCTTGTTTGTTATTGCTGTATAGAAATGCCACTGATTTTTTCAGGTTTATTTTGTATCCTGAAATTTTACTGAATTCATTGATCACATCTAGGAGTCTTTCGGAAGAGTCTCTAGAGTTTCCTAGGTTTAATTTCACAGAAAACAGAGAGAATTTGACTTCTTCTTTTCTAATTTAGATCCCTTTTATTTCTTTCTCTTGTCTGATTGCTCTGGCTAGGACTTTCAGTAGTATATTGAATAAGAGTGGTAAGAATGGAAGATGGCCGAATAGGAACAGCTCTGGTCTGTAGCTCCAGGCAAGATCAACACAGGAGGCAGGTGATTTCTCCATTTCCAGCTGAGGTACCCAGCTCATTTCATTGGGACTGGTTAGACAGTGGGTGTGGCTCACAGAGGGTGAGCCAAAGCAGGATGGAGCGTTGTCTCACCTGGGAAGTGAAAGGGGTCAAGAAACTCCCGCCCCTAATCAAGGGAAGCTGTGAGGGACTGTGCCACGAGGAACAGTGCATTCCAGCCTGGATATTATGTTTTTCCCATGGGCTTTGCAACCTGCAGACCCAGAGATTTCCCCCAGGTGCCTATACCACCAGGGCACTGGGTTTCAAATACAAAACTGGGTGGCCATTTGGGCAGATGCCAAGCTAGCTGCAGGAGTTTTTTTGTTTGTTTGTTTGATTGTTTTTCATACCCCAGTGACACCTGGAATGCCAGCAAGACAGAATCATTCACTGCCCTGGAAAGGGGACTGAAGCCAGGGAGCCAAATGGCCTAGCTCAGTGGATCCCACCGCTATGGAGCCCAGCAAGCTGAGATCCACTTGCTTGAAATTCTCACTGCCAGCACAACAGTCTGAAGACAACCTGGTATCCTCGAGCTTGATGGAAGGGGCATCCGCCATTACTGAGGCTTGAGTAGGTGGTTTTCCCCTCACAGTGTAAATAAAGCTGCTGGGAAGTTTTAACTGGGTGGAGTCCACCACAGCTCAGCACAGCTGCTGTAGCCGGACTGCCTCTCTAGATTCCTCCTCTCTGGGCAGAACATCGCATCACAGCACAGTGCTTGAGCTCTACCAAGGGACAGACTGCCTCCTCAAATGGGTTCCTGATACCCATGACTCCTGACTGGGAGATATCTTCCAGCAGGGGTCAACAGACATCTCATAAAGGAGAGCTCTGGCTGGCATCTGGCAGGTACTCCTCTGAGACAAAGCTTCCAGAGGGAGGAACAGGCAGCAATCTTTGCTGTTCTGCAGCCTCTGCTGGTGATATCCAGGCAAAAAGACTCTGGAGTGCACATCCAGCAAACGCCAACAGACCTGTAGCTGAGGGGCCTGACAGAGGAAAACTAACAAACAGAAAGGAATAGCATTAACATCAACAAAAAGATGTCCACACCAAAACCCCATCTGAAGGTCACCAACATCAGAGACCAAAGGTAGATAAATCCATGAAGATGAGGAAAACATAGAGCAAAACGGCTAAAAATTCCAAAAACCAGAAAGCCTCTTCTCCTCCAAAGGATCCCAACTCCTTACCAGCAAGGGAACAAAACTGAACACAGAATGAGTTTGACAAATTGAAAGAAGTAGGCTTCAGAAGGTGGGTAATAACAAACTCCTCGAAGCTAAAGGAGCATGTTGTAACCCAATGCAAGGAAGCTAAGCACCTTGAAAAAAGGTTAGAAGAGCTGTTAACTAAAGTAACCAATGTATAGAAGAACATCAATAACCTGATAGAGCTGAAAAACACAGCACAAGAACTTTAGGCAGCATACACAACTATCAATAGCCGAACTGATCAAGTAGAAGACAGGATATCAGCAATTGAAGATCAACTTAAGGAAATAAAGCATGAAGACAAGATTAGAGGAGAAAGAATGGATAGGAAATATGGGACTAAATGAAAAGACCAAACTTACATTTGATTGGTGTACCTGAAAGTGATGGGGAGAATGGAACCAAGTTGGAAAACACTCTTCAGGATATTATCCAGGAGAACTTCCCCAACCTAGCAAGACAGGCCAACATTCAAATTCAGGAAACACAGAGAATACCACGAAGATACTCCTTGAGAAGAGCAACCCCAAGACACATAATCGTCAGATTCACCAAGATTGAAATGTAGGAAAAAATGTTAAGGGCAGCCAGAGAGAAAGGTTGTGTTACCCACAAAGGAAAGCTGATAAGCCTAACAGTAGATCTCTGCAGAAACCCTACAAGCCAGAAGAGATTGGGGGCCAATATTTAACATTCTTAAAAAAAAAAAAAAAAAAAAAGAATTTTCAATCCAGCATTTTTATATCCAGCCAAACTAAGCTTCATACGTAAAGGAAAAACTAAATCGTTTACAGAAAAGCAAATGCTGAGAGATTTTGTAACACCACCAGGCCTGTGTTACAAGAGCTCCTGAAGGGAGCACTAAATATGGAAAGGAAAAACCAGTACCAGCCACTGTAGAAACATACCAAATTGTAAAGACCATCAACACTATGAAGAAACTACATCAACTAACAGGCAAAATAACCAGCCAGCATCATAATGACAGGATCAAATTCACACATAACAATATTAACCTTAAATGTAAGTGGGATAAATGCCCCAATTAAAAGACACAGACTGCCAAATTGGATAGTCAAGACCCATCAGTGTGCTATATTCAGGAGACCCATCTCACATGCAAAGACACACATAGGTTCAAAATAAAGGGATGGAGGAATATTTACCAAGCAAATGGAAAGAAAAAAAAAAGAAAAAAAAGCAGGGGTCTGCAATCCTAGTCTCTGATAAAAGATTTTAAACCAATAAAGACCAAAAAAGACAAAGAAGGGCATTACAAAATGGTAAAGGGATCAATGCAACAAAAAGAGCTAACTATCCTAAATATATTTGCACCCAACACAGGAGCACCCAAATTAATAAAGCAAGTTCTTAGAGACCTACAAAAAGACTTAGACTCCCAAACAATAATAGAGAGATCAACAAAACAGAAAATTAACAAAGATATTCAGGACTTGAACTCAGCTCTGGACCAAGTAGACCTAATAGATATCTATAGAACTCTCCACCCCAAATCAACAGAATATACATTCTTCTCAGCACCACATTGCACTTATTCTAAAATTGACCACATAATTGGAAGTAAAACACTCCTCAGCAAATGCAAAAGAATGGAAATCATAACAAACCGTCTCTCAGACCACAGTGCGATAAAATTAGAAAGCAGGATTAAGAAACTCACTCAAAACTGCACAAATACATGGAAACTGAACAACCTGCTCCTGAATGACTACTGGGTAAATAACGAAGTGAAGGCAGAAATAAATAAGTCATTTGAAACCAATGAGAACAAAGACACAACATAACGGAATCTCTGGAACACAGCTAAAGCAGTGTTTAGAGGGAAACTTATATCACTAAATGCCCACGGGAGAAAGCGGGAAAGAGCTAAAATTGACACCCTAACATCACAATTAAAAGAACTAGAGAAGCAAGGGCAAACAAACTCAAAAGCTAGCAGAAGGCAAGAAATAACTAAGAAATAACTAAGAGCAGAACTGAAGGAGATAGCAACATGAAAATCTTTTAAAAAATCAGTGAATCCAGAAGCTGGTTTTGAAAAGATTAACAAAATAGACATACCATTAGCCAGACTAATAAAGAAGAAAAGAGAGAAGAATCAAATAGAAACAATAAAAAATGATGAAGGAGATATCACCACTGATCCCACAGAAATATAAACTACCATCAGATAATACTATAAACACCTCTACGCAAATAAACTAGAAAATCTAAAAGAAATGGATAAATTCCTGGACACTTACACCTTCCCAAGACTACATGAGGAAGGAGTTGAATCCCAGAAGAGACCAATAAGAAGTTCTGAAATTGAGGCAGTAATCAATAGCCTACCAACCAAAAAAAGCCCACGACAAGATGCATTCGCAGCCAAATTCTATCAGAGGTACAAAGAGGAGCTGGTACCATTTTTTTTCTGAAACTATTCCACACAATAGAAAAAGAGGGACTCCTCCCTAACTCATTTTATGAGGCCAGTATCGTACTGACACCAAAACCTGTCGAAGACACAACAACAACAACAAAGAGAAAATTTCAGGCCAATATCCCTGATGAACATTAATGCAAAAATCCTCAATAAAATATTGGCAAACTGAATCCAGCAGCACATCAAAAAGCTTATCCACCATGATCAAGTTGGCTTTATCCCTGGGATGCAAGGCTGCTTTAATATATGCAAATCAATAAATGTAATCCATCACATGAAAGAACCAATGACAGAAACCACATGATTATCTCAATAGATGCAGAAAAGGCCTTCAATTAAAACTCAATGATAATAACTCTCAATAAACTAGGTATTGATGGAACATATATCAAAATAATAAGAGTTATTTATGACAAACCCACAGCCAATACCATACTGAATGGGCAGAAACTGGAAGCATTCCCTTTGAAAACTGGCACAAGACAAGGATGCCCTCTCTCACCACTTCTATTCAACACAATATTGGAAGTTCTGGCCAGGGCAATTAGAGTAAGTCAAATTGTCTCTGTTTGCACATGACGACTGTATATTTAGAAAACCCCATTGTCTCAGTCAAAAATGTCCTTAAGCTGATAAGCAACTTCAGCAAAGTCTACGGATAAAAAAATCAATGTGCAAAAATCACAAGTGTTTCTATACACCATAAATAGACAGAGAGCCAAATCATGAGTGAACTCCCATTCACATTGGCTACAAAGCGATTAAAATACCTAGGAATACAACTTACAAGGTATGTGAAGAACCTCTTTCAGGAGAACTACAAACCACTGCTCAAAGAAATAAGAGAAGACACAAACAAATGGAAGAACATTCCATGCTCATGGATAGGAAGAATCAATATTGTGACAATGGACATATGGCCCAAAATAATTTATAGATTTAAGGCTATCTCCATCAAGCCACCATTGACTTTCTTCACAGAATTAGGAAAAACTACTTTAAATTTCATATGGAATGAAAAAAGAGCCCATATAGCCAAGACAATCCTAAGAAAAAAGAACAAAGCTGGAGGCATGATGTTACCTAACTTCTAACTATACTACAAGGCTACAGTAACCAAAACAGCATGGTACAGTAACCAAAACAGATATATAGACCAATGGAACAGAACAGGGGCCTCAGAAACAACTCTACAAATCCACAACCATCAGATCTTTGACAAACCTGACAAACACAAGCAATGGGGAATGGATTCTCTATTTAATGAATGGTGCTGGGAAAACTGCCTAGTCACATGCAGAAAACTGAAACTGGACCCCTTCCTTACACTTTATACAAAAATTAACTGGAAATGGAATAAACACTTAAACGTAAGACCTAAAACTATAAAACTCCTCCTAGAAAACCTAGGCAATACCATTCAGGACATAGGCATGGGCAACGACTTCATGAATTAAACACTAAAAGCAATGGCAGCAAAAGCCAACATTGACAAATGGGATCTAATTAAACTAAAGAGCTTCTGCACAGCAAAAGACCCTATCATCAAAGTGTACAGGCAACTTACAGAATGGGAGGAAAATTTTGCAATCTAGCTATCTAACAAAGGGCTAATATCCAGAATCTACGAAGAACTAAAACAAATTTACAAGAAAAAAACAAACAACCCCATCAAAAAGTGGGCAAAGGATATAAACAGACACTTTTCAAAAGAAGACACTAATGCAGTCAATAAACATATGAAAAAAAGCTCAGCATCACTGGTCATTAGAGAAATGCAAATGAAAACCACAATGAGATACCATCTTATGTTGTCAGTTAAAATGGTGATCATTAAAAAGTCAGGAAACAACAGATGCTGGAGAGGATGAGGAGAAATAGGATCACTTTTACACTGTTGGTGGGAGTGTAAATTACATCAAACATTGTGGAAGACATTCCTCAAGGATTCCTCAAGGATCTAGAACAAGAAATACCATTTTTCCCAGCAATCCCATTACTGGGTATATACCCAAAGGACTATAAATCATTCTACTATAAAGACACATGCACACGTATGTTTATTGCAGCACTGCTCACAATAGCAAAGACTTGGAACCAACCCAAATGCCCATGAATGATACACTGTATAAAGAAAATGTGGCACATATACACCATGGAATACTGTAAATACGTAAATACTATAAATACTATAAATACATAAATACATGAAAGGACAAGTTCATGTCCTTTGCAGGGACATGGATGAAGCTGGAAACCATAATTCTCAGCAAACTAACACAGGAACAGAAAACCAAACACCACATGTTTTCACTCATAAGTGAGAGTTGAACAATGAGAAGAATAAATGGACACAGGGAGGGGAACATCACACACCAGGGCCTGTTGAGAGTTGGAGAGCTAGGGGAGGGATAGCATTAGGAGAAATACCTAATGTATTTGACAGGTTGATGAGTGCAGCAAACCACAATGGCAGGTGTACACATATGTAACAAAGCTGAACATCTGCACATATATACCAGAACTTAAAGTATAATAATAAAATAGATATATCAAATGAGTACCCTATCACAGAAACTAATTTTTAATAATATTTTTAAATGAAAAAAAAAAAGCTAAGTAGCAAAAAAAAAAAAAAACGGGTGGTGAGAATTGGCATCATTTTCTTGTTCAGGTTTGTAGAGAGATGGCTTTACACCTTCCTCATTTAGGTTGTGGGTTTTGCTGTAGGTTTGTCATAATAAGTTTTGGTAAAACATACTTCTAAAATCAAATGGCCCTGTTTTGTTTTGTTTTGTTTTGTTTTATCTTTGGGAGCATTCTAACTAATAACTCTGTTTCTTTAATGGCTCAGTTAAATAACTGTATTATTTAGTCAGTTTTGGTAATTATATGAATATATATATTTGTATAAATTGTAAGATATATTATCATACAGTTTTTTCACAGTATTCTCTTGTTTTATATTTTAAATATATTTTGACATTTGTACTTATATCCTCTTTTTCATTTATAATATTACTTATTTTAGTCATTTTTCTTTTGTTCAATAGATTCAGAATATATTTTATTAGACTTTTAAATTTATTGATGCTTATTTTCCTTGCTTTCTGTTTCAACAATTTATTTTTTTCTCTATTACTTCTTTGCTTGGGTTTAATTTGCTTTTCTTTCCTAACTTTTGAATTCAGATCCTTGGATCATTAATACTTTAGCTGTTCTTTTTAATATAAGAATGTAAAGTCACTTTTCCACTGAATTGCCATTTTAACTACATTATATGTAATAAGATTACATATAATCTTAAAGTAGTATTTTCATTACAGTTAAGTTTAGGTAATTAAAATTTTTATTATTATTTCTTCCCTGACCAAAGAGTAATTTAGAAGTATTTGCTTCTAAACCACAAGAAAAAGAAATATTATTGATTTCCAGCTTAAGGGTCAGAGAACATTGTCAGCAGACTATCAGTTTTATTTTGTAGTTTAAAAGAGGGGGTATTGTATAATTGTTGAGTTCAGAAGTCAACATTTGCTTACTGAATTAACCTTGTTGGTTGTGTAATTATATAGTGTACAATGGTAAAGACTTTTTTCGCTGACTGACCTATTAAATACTTAGGTTCACATGATGCCTCTCAAGCTCCAATAGCTGTTCTGCTTCATAAATCTCAAAACTATCTTATTAATTCATGTATGTTTAGAACTATTACATCATCTTGGGAGGCAATATATTTAATTTACTATATAAATTATTTAATAAATTATATATTATGTATTATATAACATTCTTTATAATATAGAACATATTTAAATTATGAACTAATAATATAAATATAATTGAAAGTTTTTATATTAAATAATGCTCCACTGTGTTAATAATAATTTTTGTCTTAAATATTATTTTGTCTAATATTAATACATTACCATGACTTTTAAAAATAAGTGTCAGTATATCTTCAACTCATATTTTTACTTTCAATATTTTTGCATATTTATGTATTTTTATTTTCAAATTGAACTAAAAATACCTTAGATAATTAAAATGGATGTTTTGGTCTCTTTACACTCATTGTGATGTATGTGAGTTTTCTCATACTATGCTAATTTTTAAACTGAACTAACAATACCTTAGATAATTAAAATGGATGTTTTGGTCTATTTACACTCATTGTGATGTATGTGAGTTTTCTCATACTATGCTAATATTTATATGCTACAAAATCTTAGGGGAGACATTTTTATTATCATTATTATAACATTTGTTGTAATCCAGAGACATTGTGGAGGCAGAAAAAAATGTCTTATTTGTCCCTTTGCTCGCTATCAGTCTATATACTTGCACCATGAGTACAGATCGTTTTGGCAGGGAGTTAAATTTAGCACCTCTAACTTGCTAGGGCCCAAGGCCAAGAATATCTATGTGCCAGTTAATCTTGTGTGTGGCATTTTCTCCTAGGATATACTTGACTTCAAGTTCACTTAACAATTTTATTTCAATTATTTCTTTGCCCTTTGGAATTGATTTTCTTTTTTGAGAAATTAGAAAGCATTTAAAGCTATATGTGCATAATTTCTGAAAATTTAAATGTATTGAGAACATTTTATTGCATATATAACTTGTCACTCAGCAAGAAGTAGAATTCTACCACTACCACTCTACCTTTCTTTGAATTCTTCTTACCTACCATACCTGCTCCATATAAAGACCCTTACCACCTGCCCTAGTTTGGGCTGGTATAACAAAAATACCATAGACTAGATGGCGTAAGCAACAAACATTTATTTCTCACTGTTCTGGAGGCTGAAAAGTCCAAGATCAGAGTTCTTACAGATCACTGTCTAGAAAGGGCCCTTCTTTTTGCTCATAGGCAGCCACCTTCTAGCTCTATCCTCACATGGCAGAGAAAGCAAAAGGGCTTTTTAGTCTCTTTTTCTTCTTATTAGGGCACTAATTCCACCATGGAAGCTTCACCCTCACTACTCCAACTAGACCTATTTACCTCCCAAAGGCCTCACCTCCTAATACCATCCCACTGGACATTAGGGTTTTAACATATGAATTTTGGGGGACAGAAACATGTAGTCTATAACATCACCCCAAAGTTATTTCATTACTGCATACTACATGGTTAACAATGAGAACATACAATGGCATATTAAATTAAATGATTAATTCTAAATAAGTAATCCATACACTTCTATTTATTTCAACAATCATATTCAGGTTATATAATGCCTCTTATAAAGTTGGAGAAATGTTGAGCCTTTTTGCTAGCATTGCACATTTTAGATGGTAAATTTGTGGCTCTTCTTAGATAGAATGATGCTGATAACTCAATGCATTAAAATAACATAAAATGAGCCTTGACCTAAGTATCTAGTGCCCTAAATATGGAGACATACTTTCTGTATTGTCATTTATGTAATACTTTGGTAACCTTGGAAAATTACTTAACGCTATCAGCTTAACTTTACCCATTTGAATCACTTGTGGATCTTAAAAAATAATTCTAAAGCCCCTATCTCCAGATATTGCAATTCATTTTTTTCAGTAGAGTTATGGATCAGAATCTCTAGGGGAGAGTGCTGAGTATACATATATTGTACAAGTTTCACAAATTATTCTTTTGTCAGCAGGACTTAAAACTACAGACTTAAGAAACTTATGTAGTGCTTTCCCATCTACAAAAGAGGACCATAAGCATGGTATATGAAGATTTATTTCCAATCTTTGCAGATGTTTTATAATATGAACAAAGATCAGAATAAGAGATTATCTGATGTCAAAGAACCATGTGGAACCTGTCAAATGTTTCCTTTATAAGGCTATGCCTTTTTCTAGTGTATTTCTGTTGCAGAACCTGCTGACATTAGTCTTAAACTAGGATAAATGTTACTATATTTTAAGCCTAAGAGTGGGAGGTGTAGACATAAGAAGAAAGGGTTGAGGAGAATAAGAAAGAAAGGTATTAATTGAGTTTAAAATAATCAGTAAGCACACAGTCTATAGCCCCTGAACTCTTAGCACTTGATACTTAAAAATAAGATTGCCATTTAAATACAGAGAATTTGTCCCCACACGAAGTGCTCGTAAATAAAATTTTAAAACTTTTGTATTCTTTACCAATTAATTGGTATTATTAAAGGGGAGCAGCAAACCACTTTTCCTCTTCATGGCAAAATATGACCAGGGCTGGATGCCATGATGTGTGAGCCAATAATCAATATAGAAATGTTAGGGTATTACTTCTGTGCAGGAATATTCTAATTGCATTACCAGACTGCATATCAATATCAAGAGTGAGAGTTAAGCCTTATTTCCACTTATATTCTAACTCACTATCATTTTGATTAGTTCCTGTGGATTATGAAAGACCAGATAAGAATAAACTGAGACAGTTATAACTTAACTTTGACAAATGCACCCCGAGAATGTTCTGTATCTTAACTATTTTGCTATTTTCATGGTTATCTATATTCTTCGAAAGGAAATGTGTTTTAACAGTAAGATGCCCATGAGCAGATAAGTCATCAGGCTTTCTTTAGGAACATTTGCAATGATCATTTAGCAGTGACAAAGGATTCCATAAAAATAAAAGGCTAGGGATTTTTCTCCTCATCAATATTGAATTGTATTAAAGTACTAAATTCAGTAGCACATGCAATTTTGGATAATATGTGATAAATTGACTTGATTATATTTAGCACTATTTTTATGCTTTCTCAGTCATTGCAATATAGAAGTTTTAACCTCTACACAAAATAGATTGTTTTCTAACAAAAATGATTTTAAAAAATAGAACAAAGAGATTTAACCATTGACATGGACCTAGTTCTAAAACTAGCACACTATCAGTGAAATCAGATTAATGATTGAAAACCAGACTTGCAATAAAGGAGACTTTTCCATGGGTAGGGAAATACACATATGGGGTTCCTAGAGTATCATTTCTAGACTAATTAGGGTCAACTTTTTAAAAAATTATATGAAACAATATGTACAAAACATGAAAAACTATTACAGGGAGAATGCAGATATTGTAATTTTGGGAAAAATGCTCATGAGTATACAACCTACAACTTTATTTCCTCATACATAAATTTGAATTTATAATTATAACAATCTCATATGGCTGTTATTAGAATAAAATGCCACGTATAAATTTCCTGGAATGTAAATGCTAACAGTTAGTGGCAGCGACAGTGATAAGGTTGTGAAAGGAAAGTGGTTCTTAACTTGGGAATGAAACGTGAGCTTCATGGAGTATTCAAAATGCACGAATTAAGACTTCAAAATGCCTGAGTATGTATAAAATCCATTTTTTTACATACCTAGTATTTTTCAAGGGGGGTCCAAATCTTTCATCATGCTCAAAGTGCCAGTGGTCCCAAAATACTAAAAATTCCTTGATATGCTATCTCATGATACTATATGAATGCAGTTGAAAATAGAAAATAAATATATACTTAAATTGTTTAATATCATAACTTGGGGAAAGTCTTTTTTAAAAACGTCTGAAGCCAAATAAAACTTAAAATTATTAGAAACAGAAATGAACTGAAATGCTCTTAGATTGTTCCCTAAGGCCAATGGTCAAATGCTATGTTATTACTCCCACAGCGTACCATATGTGAGGTTTTAGCAAGAAAAACATTGATAATCAATATATGCAGAGAGAAAAGTGCAATGTAAAGAATGCTGTGTTTAGAGTCAAACTTTTCTGTTTCCCCGCTAATCTATAATCATCAACAAGTGACTTATTTGAGTTTAAGTGTATCTTTAGAAAACAAAGTTAAGATAAACTGAGACACATCTCCTTCACAAGGTTGTTAAGTATACAAAAAGAGAACATATATGAATATTTTATTAAAAGACTAGATGCAGTAAAATAGGAATTATTGCTATGACTATTAATGGCGAAATATACCCATGTATTTACAGTAAAGCCAGTAGTGTGTAATATTTCCTTGATTTGTGGGTATCAGGTAAATGTAATTTTATCTTGGCTGTACTACATATCAGCAATGTGATCTTGGGAAAATTACTTAAACTTTCTTCTAGGCCTTAGTTGGACCACATATTAAATGAGAAAAATAGTAACATATAACAAACAGAGTTGTAGAATACGAAGGGCTAACAGCAATGCCTGATATATATACACATGTTTAATACATATTAACTGTTATTAGATTGTCCTAATACAGAACCATCATGTGACCATATGTGAAATATAATTTGTTTATCTGGGAGAAGTCAGGTTTCTACTCACAAGAGTATTGTGAAGATCCAACTCAGTCACAGTGATAACTAGAAAGTACAATACTAAGATGGGGGATAGTAAAGGGAATTATAGTATATCAAGCATGTAGAACTACAAATTCCAAAATGATTCCACACGCTAAGTCTTTTAGCCTTAAAATAACCCCAAATATATATATATTTTGTGTATATATATATATATATATATATATATATATATATATATATATATCTCCATTTTACAGAGAAGGACATCATAATGATGACAACTGAAACAACTTTATAAATCTAAGTCTTCATAAGTCTATCTTTCTGTCCTCAAAGCCGATTCTATCCAATGTGAAAGAAAACACTGCATGTTTTCCACGTCGATTGTTTTTCCTGAATTAGATATTACTTTTCCACAAGTCATTTTAAAAATGTAGAACAGTTGTCATTCTGATACATTTTATCTACAGCCATAATCACTATCTCATAAAATTGTAGTGTTTTCTGGATTCTGAATCCCTTTAGTTAAAGATCGCACCATTCAGAAGCTTCTTCAGGGCTCAGACAATCAGTGAGAAAAAAAAAAAAATGAAGGTTCATGTTGGGTTCTATCTGTTCAGAGGCTTTAGACAACACCCTATTCATCTTGAGTAACTGCCTCTTGTCCAAGTAAACCTTCAAATCTGTTTTGTGTTCTTAGACATCAATGTCTTATTTAACGTAGTTTAACAAGTCAATGAATTGGAGTTTTATATGTTTATTCCTGTAAAAGGAAAGTACAAAAAATATTGAATAGGACATATAATTACCACATATCTTCTAATATATGTCAGAAATGACAGAGAAAATGGTAAAAGGGTAGGACACAGAGGAAATTACATGGGATGAACATTGAAGGACATAAATTCTACTGACCATTCTTGAACAGTTCCAAGGTTGTCAATAGCTCGTGTTTTTGTTGTTTTTGTTATTACTGACTGAGACTTTAAAGGGTGAGGAAAATTAACAAGTAGAATTAAAAGAAATTTTTATTTTTCTTGAGCCACTTGAGATTTGTTAACATGCTAAAGAGGATCTCCTCAACTTTAATACTTTGATTTTATTGAAAGCATCAAAATCAAGAAATCAACACTGATACAGTGCTACCAGCTAAACTTGGACTCTATTCAAATTTTCATGTGTCTCAATAATGTTTATTATTGTTAAATGTTCCAGACTAGAGCTATATTTTGCTTTTGGTTGTCAAGATTCTTTAGTCTCCCTCAGTCATTCTAAGCCCTTGTGTGTGTGTGGTTTTCATAACCTTGATATTTTTGAAGATTCCAAATCAGTTCATTTGTATAGTATCTCTTATCTTTGGCTGTTGTGATGTATCTTCTTGATAAGGTTCAAGTTATGCAACTTTGAGATAAATACCAGAGAGATCATTCTGTGTTTTTCTCACTGTATGTTATCAATTGGCACATGATTTTTATCTATCCCCTTATTGGTTGTTATAAACTAAATGTGTCTCCTCCAATATTCATATGCTGAATTGGTATAACCAGCTTCAACCTCCTTTATTTCTACCAAGTGTGATATATTTCCATTTCTCTAGTTGGAAAATCAGGTTTTGTTTTTTTTTTAAATAACTACATTTTCAATGTGTTTAATATTCCTTTAAATCCCATTTGGGATAAGCAAATTTTAAATACTTGATAAAAATTGATAGTGTTAAAAACAGTGATGACTTAATGAGTACTTGCTCTATTCTTGAAAAAGAGCTAGACTCTTGCTATGAATTTTTTATCTATGATTTTTTCTCATTTGCTCAAATCAGATATTGTTGCTGTCATTGCTATCACTATCATTACTGTGCATGTGCTAATGAGAAAATTCAGGTCAAGAGATTTATGCATGATCATTATAGCCCAAACTTTGAAAGTAAAACAGTCAGAATTTTTTCTTGCTTTGACTCCATAGTCTATGCTATTAACCACTGAAATACTGGGTACCATATGGCATCTGCATTTCCATCAGGAAATCAGTATGACTTGATTAAATTTGTTTATCTTCCTTCAGAATTTTGCAGCAAAAATTTTTTACGAGTAGTTTCTTGATAACTCATGAAAATGCTTGACAAACACAAAATGGTAAGATTTATGATAGCTTAAAAGAAATAAACATCAACAAATTAAACATTACTTTGGCAGTTCAATATGTAGAAATATTATAAGAATATACATTCTATATTGAGGAATTAAGGAGACTGAGATTGCTAATACCAAATTTCTTAATAATTACATTTCTCAGCCCCTTCTGTGCCAAGAATACAATATGAAATGAAATAGGCATCAGGAAACTTGAAATTTCATCTAGCTCTGTCTATTTTTGTCTCTTACATTAAACAAGCCATTTTTTTCCTCTAATCCTTGATTATCTTATCTGTAAGCTGAAATATTTGAATTAGATTATGAGAGTATACTGTAGCTTTAAAAATCCAACTTTTCTGTAGGTTACCTGTTCATTCTGATGCTAGTTTCTTTTGCTGTGCAGAAGCTCTTTAGTTTAATTAGATCCCATTTGTCAATTTTGGCTTTTGTTACAATTTCTTTTGGTGTTTTAGTCATGAATTTTTTGCCCATGCCTACGTCCTGAATGGTATTGCCAAGGTTTTCATCTAGGGTTTTTATGGTTTGGGGCTTTTCATTAAGTCTTTAATCTATCTTGAATTAGTTTTTGTATAAGGTATAAGGAAAGGGTCCAGTTTCTGTATTCTGCATATGGCTGGCTAGTTTTCTCAGCACCATTTATTAAACAAGGAATTCTTTACCCATTCCTTGTTTTTGTCAGGCTTGTGGAAGATCAGATGGTTATAAATGTGTGGTGTTATTTCTGAGGTCTCTGTTCTCTGTTCTATTCCATTGGTCTATATATCTATTTTGGAACCAGTATCATGCTGTTTTAGTTACTGTAGCCCTGTAGTATAGAGTGAACAAGCAACCTACAGAATGGGAGAAGATTTTTGCAATCTGACCATCTGACAGGGGTCTAATATCCAGAATCTACAAGGAACTTAAACAAATTTGTAAGAAAAAAATACAAACAACCCCGTGAAAAAGTGGGCAAAGGATCTGAACAGACACTTCTCAAAAGAAGACATTTGTGCGGCCAAACAAACATATGACAAAAAGTTCATCATCACTGGTCATTAGAGAAATGCAAATCAAAACCACAATGAGATACCATCTCACGCCAGTCAGAATGGCAATTATGAAAGTCAGAAAATAGTAGATGCTGGCAAGGCTGTAGAGAAATAGGAATGCTTTTGCACTGTTGGTGGGAGTGCAAATTAGTTCAACCATTGTGGGAGACAGTGTGGCAATTTCTCAAGGATCTAGAACCAGAAATATCATTTGACCCAGCAATCCCATTGCTGGGTATATTCCTAAAGGATTATAAATCATTCTACTATAAAGACACACACACATGTGTGTGTCTTTTTGTCTTATTGTAGCACTATTTACAATAGCAAAAACTTCAAACCAACCCAAATGCATATCAGTGATAGACTGGATAAAGAAAATGTGGCACATATACACCATGGAATACTATGCAGCCATAAAAAAGAATGAGATCATGTCCTTTGCAGGGACATGGATGGAGCTGGAAACCATCATTCTCAGCAAACACAGGAACAGAAAACCAAGCATTGCATATTCTCGCTCATTAAGTGGGAATTGAACAATGAGAACACACCTACACAGGGAAGGCAACAACACACCCCTGGGCCTGTTGGGGGGTGAGGGGCAAGGGGAGGGAGAGCATTAGGACAAATACCTAATGCATGCGGTACTTCGAACCTTGATGACAGGTTGACAGGTGCAGCAAACCACCATGGCACATGTATACTTATGTAACAAACCTGCACATTCTGCACATGTGTACTGGAACTTAAAGAAAAAAAAATACCATATAGAAAAATACAAAAAAAAAAAAATCCAACTTTCAATAAAATGTAACAGTTTAGTAATTATGAAAGAGGTGGCTCTCTTAAGAATTATAAATGTGCATTATTAATGCAAATAATGAGATTTCCTTCTTTATTGGATAATAAGCCAGACATTTTCCTATGTTTCTCACCACAAGGAAATGCTAAGGTAGAACACAATAGCTGTCTCCACCTTCCTGGGTTTGGGGAAGGAAGTGAGATGGGTCAATTTATACCTAAATTTAACCTTTTCCTCTGAATACATTAAATGCTTACATGAGGAGGAGGCAATAAGTTTGCAGTTTTTTCTATTTGTCTGCACAATGGAATCAAGTGTGTGTGTGTGTGTGTGTGTATGTGTGTGTGGTGGCGGGGGTGGGGGACATGATGTGTGTAAAATCTATGGGTGTCTGAGTTCCACTACACTGAAATTCTGATTCAATTAATGTGAGTGGAGCTCAAGAATGAGCATTTTTAAATAAAATTTGACCTGATAATTCTGATTGACAGCCAAGGTTGAGAACCTCTGGGTTACAGCTAAAGATCTCTCCTTGGGTATGTCTAACTTGTAATCCTGACTAAGAGTCTCAGCCTGAGGGGAATTCTTACAATGTTGCAAAGCCCCAAGAGAGAAAATGCACACATATTTTTCTCAACAAACAATAACACTTATGAGAAACCAATTTATTTCTCAGCAAAATTAATACTGGTGATGTTCTGATTTTAGCAATCCCAATGGTTTTTGTGAATGTTATCTTTCAGAGTTTACCATTACTGAGTGTTCCCCAGTTCTCCAATTTGAAAAATTGTTACAGAGATAGAAATCAGTTTACAGCAGAGTTCAGTTATTACCATTCTAGACGGTATGTCTTTTATTGCTTTTCTATTTTAAGTAACTATAATTTGTTTCAAAGTATTCTATGCCATTGCATGCATTCCTCTCTTGCTGACTATGGTTGTAAATCCAAAATCAAAGTAGATTTTTACAGAATGTCATTCAGGAAACCCTTACATCATTTTAAAGTCAGGGAAGCCCAAAGAGGTTGGGTGATTAGTCCAAAAGTACCCACAAAGTTTGTCAGACTAAACATGGAATTGAAATCCAGACCTCTGATCTCCAAGTTATGTAATAAATCATGCTCATTATACAGGGGACTAAAGTAGAAAGTATCCATTTTATCTATCCATCCATTTATTTATTATTTATTTATAATAAAAATATGAAGTAAAACATATATTCCATTAAATGTTGTCTTCCTTCAGCTCTGACATTAATGTTATTGTGAATATTTAAAAACTTCTCTTAGAAATTACAGTAAGGCATTTTCAAAGACACAAAAGTACTCTAATTTTTTTATTTCTAACTACATTTATATATATATATACATATACACATAATTTTGTTAAAGTATGTCTCAAACTTTAGTTACTAAGGGTACTAGTGATTTTTGCATGATTTGTAATTTTTGCATATTTTCTAAGTTTTATTTCATAGTTTCAGAATGACAAAAGAATGGATCATTAACAATATATTATAGAAAACTACATTCTGGTATTAATATATTTTATATTTATAAAGCAACTTTTTTGAAATAAAATACACCCACTTGGAAAAATAAAACCTGTTATATTTATAATAATATCTATTTTGTTACCTTAAAACCATATCAGTCCCCTGTAAGCAGGCAAGACTATTATTTTATTTTATTTCTTTCTTGCTCGATGATCAGGGCTGTTACAGAAGATAATGTAATCATTTAATAAATATAGGCCAAGTCAAGTGATAACATTAAAATTTTTCAGTATGAAATCTCTTCTCATATTTTGTTCTATTCATTTTTCAAGGTCCATTTTCTCAATAATGGATTTCATTATTTTACAGATAGATTTGATTTCTCTTTTCTTCCATTATAGCAAGTACTCTGCTTTATTATATACAATTCTATAGAAGTAAAAGTTTGGGGGGATAGATACTTTCATATTTTACTCTTGAATTCATTTATTAATTCTACACATATTTATTTTGTATCTAATATAAATCTGCCACTATTCTAGATACTAGAGATATATCAATAAGTATATTCACATGGTCCTCATGAAGACTATCTTCCACTGGAGATCTCTTGGTCTCTTCCTTGAATCCTAGAGATCAGCATCACAAAACACACACACATTTGTATGAGAGATTTATTTTTTACAAATAGTCCTTTAGCAGACAGGAAAAAAAAGAAAACAGAAATTGTCCCTTTTACTTTGACCTTTCCAAGATTTTAAAAGATTTTATCTTCTCACTACTGCTGGTGTGCTTTGCTTTCTTTGTTTAAAAGATGATGTTTTAAGTCTACATAAATTAAACACTTTCTGATATTCATTAAATGGCATGCTACAATGTTCAGAGCAATCAAGTTTGTGTTTGACTCCTATTCTTAAGCTCTTCATTATATGTAATTTTAAGAGACAGTTAGTAACTGTAAGTTTCTAGAATAGTGAAGATCATTCATAATATATTTCATACGTTTTCTTTTCTTTTCTTTCTTTTCTAAAGATTATTTGTACTATATTGCCTGTGCCTTCTTTCAAAGCTCCTTTAAAAGCATCTCATTCTGATTTTCTAAAGAGAGCTTCTGCTTCCAAAATGTTAATGTAAGACCCTAATCTTTTTCAAGAAGAAGGCCTACAGCAGTGACTACATATTGATTACATGAGTTGCCTGTATCTCTCTGTAAAACTTCCCTGGACAAAGTGTATGGTTGACTATCTCTACTCTTTGACGTAAAGAGCTCAAATCATGAGCTACACATTGTGCTCCAATGGAACAAGAGATATGAACAAGACATTGTTCTTGAAAAGTTTCTACTGCTAGAGATGATACATAAACAAGGTCAATGTAATACGATAACTGCTAGATAGTCAGCTGTTTGTGTTTTTCATTTGAGAGATGGTACAACTTAATCGTTAGGAACACTCATCTGGAAGCAGAACACTTGAGTTTGACTCTTAGTCTTGCTTCTTACAAACAGCAAGATTCTAAAAAATCACTAAATTCTACTTTTTCATCTCTAAAATTGGGGTAATAATACTACCTATTTTATAGATTTATTGTATTAAGTAATTTAATATATCTAAATATCTCATATTAATATCTGACATTTAATAAGCTTTCTATTCATATTAGCTATTGCCATTCATGAAGCATTTTTTGTGTGTCTTTTGTGTGTCACTCATGGTGCCACATTTTGGAGACAGACCAGTGAGGCCTAGTTGGCTTCTGGCCTTCAGGTGAGTTGGCATTATAAGCAAATAAACAGCTGCTTACAACCTGATAGGGCATATTGTATATGAGGAGAATTATATAGATAATAAAGATATAAAAGAAGGAAACTTAGCTGAAAAATGGGGAGGTAAGTTGGCTACCAGGAAATTTTTGAGAAAGAAGTGACAACTGATATGTGACCTGAAGGATGAACCAAAGTGCTTTAAATGTGAAATATAACTCGAAAGTTTATGTGATGGTAGTTTCGATACAGATACTAGTTCTGGTAGTTTAGATAGTAATTTAGAAACTAAAGCGATTATGAAGGCTTTAAGTGTTATTTTTTTCCTCTGACAAAATTTGTATTTCAATTATTTAAGTAGTGTCAATAATCCTTGACAAACAAGATTTTCTTCCCTTGTGTTTAGGTTTGTAACTATTTCACTAAGTCTTTAAATCTACTTCGCATTAAACATCATTGTTACCCTATCTTTGATGGTTGGAGCAACACAGATAGCAGGGAATACTATGAGTAAAAATACTTAAAAGTAGATACAAGTTTCTTTTATCCACAATCATGTTTTGCAAGAAGGCATTGTCAGCTGTTAACCCTGGACTTATCAAATCAGTCACTTAGAAATCAGGAAATAATCTTTTCAAAGTCAACTTCCCAGTCACGTAACACACATACTTTATAGAACCTCACAACATACTCAAGTTTCTCTCTGGAAAATTTAAAAAAGACATCAATTTAACATTTTCCTTCCATTTTATTTGTGCAATTTATCAACAATTTACCTTGATAGATACACATGTATTCCAGCATCCTTATCACAGCAATGCAGCAATGGCTATAGCCAATTAATGTTAAGATGTATACATGCGTATATACATATAGAATCATATATATTTCTCCCACAATCTTTGAGCACTTGTTACATATCACTACAAGATGAGCAATTTCAAAATACTAACTTCTGAAAGTAAAGTTCTATGTGTGTTTGCAGAAAGCTGTGCTTCATCTTCTGTTTGTGTGTGTGTGTTTGTGTGTGCACGCACACTTTCCTACTCTGGAGTTTTTCATTTACTTCTCTTCTGACTTCATTTTGTAATGATCCCTGCCCATAGCCAAAACTCTTTATTTTTGGCTAAGGTCTTGTTAAGCATTCTCTCTTCCCTTCATCTGTCTTACTTCAGTCCCTTCTCTCCTTTGGCATTCCTTCATTTCTTTTTTGTGTGTCCTCTGAAGCAGGTTATTCAGGCATAGCTGCCTCCTCCTGTTTATTTTTTCAGAGGGAATAAAATAGTTGGCAGCAGAACTGTTCTTCTCTCAGCAGTTGGCTAGTTTTTCCTGAAGGAAACTAACAGAGTTTCATCATGCCAATGCCTCCATTTGAAAAAGGCACAGGAGGACATGTCAACGTCCTTGTCCTCTCTCTGTGATTTAAAGCTGGAACCCAGGGTCACTCCCTGGTCTCTCTCCTACCTGCAGAGATCTCAGAGTTCCATTTCTCTCCTGCTTGTGGCTCTTTAGAAATCCTAAGTTAAAACTGCACACAGCCAACTAAGAAGAAACTAAAAGCAAATTGACTTTTCTTTGTGGCCCTCTTGACTTTGATGCCTGTCCACATTTTTTCCAGCCCAGCTTGAAGGTCTCTGAGAAGCTGCCACTCCTCCACTGCCAGCTTACAGAATATAAGACTGGGCCAGCACTGAGACATCACAGTTTCGAAATGTTGCCTTGTCATTCACCCAGGTTATGACATATCATTCAGAAGTTGATTAAAAAAAAGAATCCACTGAGTGATATGGGTAATATTACTAGATATGTTTTTTTGTTTGTTTGTTTGTTTGTTTGTTTGTTTTTTCTGCCACAGGGATGGTAGCTGTGCAACAAATCTGTAGTGCAGGAGATCAATAACTGGGATATCTGTGATTTTTTTCAATCACTAACTCAGAATTTTATTATACTTTTTAAATTCTAAATATCTTTGCATAGGAATTTTTGCATGTTCAATGGGTAGTAAATAGAGTGAATTTTTACAAATGCAATTTAAAATAGGTTTAAACTATCTAAAGTGGGCTCTAAGTTGCTTCTGTCGTTGAACATTAATGAAATCGTCATTTCAGTAATATTTATGTGTTAAGACCCAAATACCCTATCACTGTGAGAGATTAAAAGGAAATGTGACCTCATGGAAAAGCCAAAGTGAAAAAGTCAGTATTAAATTCTGGCCTTTTGGTAAGTTTTATCTTACGACGTCTTCAAAATAAGTCACCAGAATATCCCTCACTTACCCATCTTCCATTGTTTTTTCTATATTTTCCTTCTTTAATTCTTTTTTCTTCGTGTGTGTGTGTGTGTGTGTGTCTCGTAAAGTTTGTGGAGCTGGGATAAAACCTGTAAGTTGCAGATCTACAGCCAACTCTAAATATTATTCAGCTTGGTCTAGTCTAATGCATGTATCTCTGTGGAAATTTTCTGTTGTCTAGAGTGACATTCATTTCCATCCCTCTCTGGTTGTGCCTTATGATCATGGGTTATCCACAATGAATCCTGGGCTTCTAAAGACAGTCACTAAGAGTTGTTCATAGGCCAGTACTCTCAAACATTAATATGCTTAAGAACCACTGGAATGTTTTCATAAATGCAGAGCCCCAGGTCTCATCCTCAGAGATTACTGATTCAAAGACAGAGTTGACAATATGACCTCAAGCCCTTGCCTGGTCAACTCTCCACCTACCTCTTCAGCCTCAACTTCCATCATGCCCCCACTTCCCTTCTATTTTAGTCATATTGTCCTGCTATAATTCTTTTCACTTAAAATGTTCCCTCAAGTTTCAAGACCTTTGAATGTGCTGTTCCTTAAGAATAGCATGGTATGCTATTATTTAGTTAACATCTGATTTCACTGCAAGATTGCAGTGACCTTTCAGGTAGAAATTTTGCCCTCCTCATTCTGTCATCAGTGTTCAATAAATGTTGGTAATAAATTAATAATAAAAAAGAATATTGCTTAAGATTCCTTAGTAATCTTTTTGTAGTTTATCTACAAATAAGACTTTGAAAAGATATTATAAGTTATCTTGTGCCTGAAGAAAGAAGAAATATGCCTTGTTCCTAGGGATAATCCCTGAATTCTGACCCACTCTGGTTTGACAAGTAACTGTAACTCCTAGCAAAGTTACACTCATTGGTAATTAAATACTACAAATCCAAGGTCCCTCAACTGAAAATGCCATACTGCATAGATTTAAAATTGGTCATTCAATCTTATACATAATTGGTTTTAGAAAGTAACAAAACCCATACTATGTATTTCTTTTGCATAGCTGTATCCCTATTGGAGATTTTTATCTGTCTTATTTTTTTTAATTGAAAACTCAATGCCATTAAAATTTTAATGTGAAGGATTCTATGAGATGTTGATAGTGGTTTTTTTGTTTTTGTTTTTTTGTTTGTTTGTTTTTGTTTTTTTATGTCCGGATGTTTTTAATCATTCTGTGTTGCATATTATGAACTCCTAATTTAAACACCAGCATGAGAAATCTTGGTGGCCTAGGACTGAGAATACTGCAGCTTTCTGTAGTTCTACTTTAAATCAGGCTGTATTATTTTGCCTTTAATTTTAAAATAAACAAGGTAAACTTCTCAGAAAAGATTTTTCATTTATCGCCTTAGAATACTTTTTACTGTTCAATTATTTAAGAGTTGGATCTATTCACTGCAGTATATCTCCAGTGAAACTCTAGACCTTTCCATTTGTGGGCAGGGAAGTGTTTAGAGTGAATTCAAAACCGTGAATATTGCAGTGGCAAATTGGTTTGTCTTGCTTTATTATTTAAGTTGCTGCTGATATACCAGTCATCTGGTGAGGGTGCTGTTAACACTGTTTTGGAAGGGCAGTGAAATTAGGGGGAAGAAAAGAAGTTTAATACTCTCTAAGAAGAAGAGCTTTCTAGTGTTCTGTGAATTTACAACTCTGAGGAAGGTCTGACATAGTGTGTCTTCTGTATGACATTTGATAGAATAGAAGTAGGATAATCTCCCAATTCACTGATGGTCAATTTGGTTTCATTTTCTTTTAAGCCATCCCTGAGTCTCAGAGGCACAACTACCATATCACAGTCAAGATCTATAAGACAATAATTACAGAGCGTCAGTTTAGTAACACAAGCAAGATGTAATGAAAGATCCAAAAGTCCTAAACTGTTCCCTAAAATTAACTTCTTTATAATTTTTAAAAATTCACTTTACTAATAGTGGAGTTGCAAACTTGCAAACTATTTTTCTAATCAATAAGGAAAATGGAATCTATTCGAAAATATGTAGCAGTCTTCCAAAATATCGATCCCATTCAAGAGGGAGAAAAATCAGGAAATAAGGGAATCTTGCGGGATTTCTGTGAAATAAGTAAATAAAAAACTATCATATTTTAAACTTCATGAGCATGGAAAAAGTCAAAAAGTCCTCACCCAAGACAAATTTATAGTTTTTCTTAAATATTCTGCTTATTTTTTGAACTAGATAAAAGTCTACTTTCTTTCACCTTGAGACTCTACTTACTTTATCCGAAATAGTTTTGACTAATGTTATTTCAAGACCAAGAACATTGTCAAGTCTAGCGTGTTTATAAAAAGATCACTGTGTACAAAGACACTGAAGACCAAAGTAAATGCAGTTTTCTGAGGGAGCAAGTGGGGAAAGCAGGAGGAGAGAGGATCAGAAGATGGGAAAATGGGGAAGGGAGGAAAATGGAATAGAAAGTGATTGGGCTTTCAATTTGGGAGAGTTGATATTGATATTGGGGTAATCTTGGGAAAGCAATATTGTAACAATACAAGTTTTCTTACTAAATTGTTACCTTTAATGGAGTAAGAATATACAGTTTCTCACACCCTTTTTAACAGACAGTTCATAGAAACATAATTTTTTAAAAACTGAGTATTTACATTAGAATTTAATACATTGAAACACTAGATGTCACCTTAGACTAAATATCTTGGATAAAATTAATAAACATAAACATTCTGCCTTGAAGTGGGTGTGTGTATACACATTTGTATGCACAAATGTAGATTTGCATATATGTTTGTGTTTATATTTTCCAAGCATCAGATCTAACATTGTTTCACTAGATAAAACTCATGTGAAATATAGAGCCTATAGTTTCATTAACAGATGGTTAATATATAGTAAGCAAAAATTCTATTTGGCATAAAAATGTAAAACAAATTGTAATTTATTTTGTCAAAATTTTAGTTAATTTTGATAGTGATGTATTGTTCAATAACACGCTACCATGCATGAACACAAAATGAGATTTTTGAAAGCACACAACTCATGCATTAAAATATCAGAAAAAGCATATTTTTAATTTCTAAGAAATGGATGATTATATAAAATAAATATTTGTAGGGCTTTATTAGGGGAATTTGTAATTTATGCAATTTTTTAATATTATAAGACTTTAGATTTGGAAGCAAATTCTACAACCATGTAAACAAGTTCACATAATGAAACTAAGGTCAGTATACTTTTGTGACTTACTTCTTAGCTCACTGTTTATTAAGACAGAATAAGAACCATAACTAATATCTTCCTAGTTGTCTTGATGGTTCCTTCTCAAATATTACATATTTTCCCTAAGAAAAGTACCTCCAAGTTCTTCCTATCACAGTAAATGGTACCACTCATTTTTTTTTTTTTTTTTTTTTTTGAGACAGAGTTTCGCTCTTGTTGCCGAGGCTGCAGTGCAATGGCATGATCTGGGCTCACCGCAACCTCCATCTCCCGGGTTCAAGCAGTTCTCCTGCCTCAGCCTCCCTAGTAGCTGGGATTACAGACATGTGCCACCATGCCCAGCTATTTTTTTTTTTTTTTGTATTTTTAGTAGAGATAGGGTTTCTCCATGTTGGTCAGGCTGGTCTCGAACTCCTGACCTCAGGTGATCCGCCCACCTTGGCCTCCCAAAGTGCTGGGATTACAGGCGTGATCCACCGCACCCGGCCCAGGTACCATTCATTTTCTAAGCCTACAAACTTAGTGAAAATCGTTAATTTATTTTATATATCCCTTCAATATCTGCATTATAACTATGGATTCGATCTCAATAATATTGCCAGTTTTCTTCATCTTCACTATGGCTGACATAGCCTAAGGCACAGTCTTTCTCACCTGGAATATTGCTGAAGTCACCAACTATTGCTTCCCCTACTGCCCCTCCATAATCCATTCTTCACAAATGAAGTGAATCATTTTGTTAATGTAAATCTGATTATAGTACAGGCCTCCTTACAATTCTTGAATACATTATATTACACTCGATATAAGGCAAAATTTCTTTCTATGACCTCCAAGGCCTTCTATGGCCTAAATCTGTCTTTTTTTTTTTTTCTCTCTGAATTAATTTATTTCCTATTCCCTTTTTGTCCACTACTCTTCAATCACAAAGACATTCCTAAAACACACCAAGACTTGAAACCTCAGTGCCTTTGGACTTGCTTTTAATTCTTCCTGAAACTCTCATGCCACAAATTTCAATATGTTTACCTACTTTTCATTATTTGGGATTCAGCTAAAATGTTGCTGCATTTTAGAGAAACCTGCTACAACCACTGGTCCCACTGACTATTGTGTATCACATAACCTTACTGTATTAACCTCATTGCATTTATCAACACCTGAAATTCTTGTTATAATATAAGCCCCATGAGACAGAGACACTGTCTGGCTAGTTCTTCATTGTATTTCCAGCTCCATAATAGTGCCTGATGCATACTGGAAATACATACAGATATTTGCTGAATATGTGAATGATTATTACTACATTCGTGCAACAAACGAGTAATGTTTAATTTCAAGTTTTCTTCACTTATAGAAAAAATGAAGAAAAGGAATTTTGTGGTGTAAATTTTAAAGCTTGCATATAGGCAAACAATAATTACAAATGTCATATTAACCACCATTAGTGCTACTGAAAACATCATTCACCTAAATATAGGAATTTATTTTTTAAAACATATTATAGAATTATATCTCAAAATGAATGAAAAGCATACTACCCTAGATGGAAATCCAAACACTAGGTAAACAAGTCAGGGAGGCAGAAATGCTGAGACCCTGGACCAAAAAGGTCATCCACAAATAAACGTCATTAAGGAAGAGAAGGCAGCACTGGATTCCTGCAATTTAAGACCCTAAAAGAACAATAACCATCACAAAGAATGGGGAAATGTGTAAATGGCATTCTTATAAAACAAAGTAAAAGCTAACACTCTTAAGTAAAATGAATGTCATTTAAAGAAGGTCTTTCACCTAATGTTCACACACAATGAACACACATCCACACCCACACACCAGTGATGAGAATACGTCACAAAAGGATATACGCAAAATATGCAAAGAGGGAAATCTAAGAGAGTGGTTCACCTACTTATGGGATGTCTGGTGCTCAGAAGGCTAAAAGTAGCAACAAAAGGATCCATTTAGCTCAGGATGGAAGAGAAAATGACAGTCAGTGATAAATATTAGCAGATCACAGAAATGAAAAATACGATAAAAAAGACTATCATTTGACTTTAGACTTCTATAGTAGGGGAAATAATCTTTCAGTAGAGAAATATTATCCACTGAAGATTCACTCTATGCTACACTGCACAAGGCATCTGTACAATGCTTTTACATTTAATTCTCATGACAGTTTCATAAAGAACATATCCTAACCCAATTATTCAAAGGCCAAAAGAAAACCCTGCATAATATTAAGTAAACTGTCAAAAGTAACACAACGAAATCACCACTATACCAGGTTATGAACAGAAGTTAGTTTTACTACAGAATTCATATTCTATTTTTCTATTATTAATATATCAAAAGCTTTTCTATATATATATTAATATTTCTGCCATATAATGTCATCATGTTTAATATGTATCATCTAGTGAAAAAGGTTTGGAAGGACTGCAGTTTACTACACCTTTTAAACCTCATCTACAGTTCCCATCATTTTCTTAACTGTTTTTCATTTACATATTCAAAGTATCTGAAAATATGTTCTTTTTTTTAAACCTTTCATCATGTTTTTTAAACTGTGCAAGAAGAAAGTCTGCACTGAAAGTACTTTTACCCCCAAGGAGGCCAGTAACTGATAGAAGACAGAAATCAGCTATTTCCACATAAAAACTACTCAAAGTTATGTTTACTAACATGAATCTTACTTAACAGCATGAGGCAAGATCTAGGGTCAAGATGGGTTAGAGAATAATGTGATAAGAAGGTAATGTACAAGCTCACTATCAGCTGAAGCTATAATGAAGTGGGTAAAATAGTTAACAGATATATATCTTTAATTAATAAGGTGTTAATGTTTAGAACTCAAAATGCTATTGACTAACTGATTTGAAGATAGCGTCTGGAGAACTGAATGTACTTACTCCTTTACACACGCATCCATTCATTCTACAAGTAATAATTGAATATGCACTGTGTTCCAGGTACTAGTCTAAAGTTGAGGAATGTGTATATTTGTGGGTACCACATATCACAAAAATGCTAATTAACGGGACAATTAAACTAGCTAAATATTTGGTATATAGCCCCTTACCCCACAAGCAGACAGTTATATAAAGCAAACTGTATGCTATCTGTGTTATATTTGCATTTTAAATTTTACTAATTTTTAAGACTGCATATTCTTAAAATATGAGACAGTGATTTTGATAAATCATTTTTCCAAATTACACTCTTGAAAAAGACATTCCAAAATATTCTATATTCCAATTTGTTGTTTTTCAGATCCATTGATTATCTGCAATGTGAAACATGATTCTGACTGTTCACATATGTTGCCCAGGCTCAAATCATCCACTGATGTCACCACTAATTGTTGAACCTCAAAAAAGTCTCTCTATCATGGAATAGACTACAGCATGTGAAGAGGAGACCTGTCTAAGTGACTTCCAAGTCTTCTTCTTATACTATGCCTTCCACATCATCAGGCAGGCTCATCTTAATATGCTTCCTATGGTCTTGGTTTGTGACATAACACCATACCACCCAAATCCAAAGATTTGAGCAATCTCTGAATCATTTTTGCCCCCATTTTCCACATTTCCTTTTCCAGTGAGTCATTAAAGTAGTCTTGGTCATGACTTTCAAGTCCTTATATTTTTCACTAATCCCACTGTCAGTTATCTACATTCTTCATTTTTCAGGTCTCATCAGTAGTTGCTTTTGCCCTTAATCCATCTCCACATGAGTATGAAATTACCCTTTCTAAAATAAATCTAAACAAACAAAGGCATCCTTTATGCTGAAATGTCTGGTGGATTTACATAAACTCTGGCTCAAAATTAACTCCGTGTTCTCATTTCTTATTTCTTTCCTGAGACTCCTTGAACCGGTGTCTTTCCCCACCATACACATCCACACAAACACATCCTCAAAGCTTCCTTAAAAGTGACATGGATTTTCACTTGCCCATAGTGTCAAACACGCTCTTCTCTGTTGTTTCCTTTCAGGCTCTGAATAATGAGATCCTATGAGTGCCTATGACATGGCACCAGTGCCATCTCCCCGAGGAAATGTTATCTAAAGTCCACAGACTAAGTGCTCTTTTGTCACTGTATGCATTCATCTATTATAACAATTTCCACATGTTATTTCAAATATTTTCCCTTTGTCTCACTAGGCTAAAAATTCCTTGAGAGTACATACAGATTGTTACTTTTCTTGTGTATATCAAACACTCAGTAAATGTCAAAGAGTGAATTAGATTCACTCTCACTCTCAACTGCCATGACTCCTTCATACAGCTTTCCTCTCCAATGAATAAAATGCATGAATAATTGAAATTTAATGCCTATAACATAAAGTAAGGAATTGTCACTTTCATTTTCTGTGCCCAGTGTCTTTTCTCATAAAATGAAGAGCCTCATTGTGAGAAAAATTATTACTATAGAAACATTTAAATGTACACAACTGTAAAACTTAACTCTCCAATGTATACTATTGCTTCCTAAAAAATACCTAGCCTATTATAAGTTATTGTGAGAAAAAAAATTCTTTGATGAAGGTGTGAGTGGAAAACCCAGCCTTCAGGCAGGTGATACAAATTTGATTAACAGATGGAATCACACTGTATACCATGAATGTTTTATGGTCTGTAAAATGTAAAATGTGAAAACTAATTCAGAATGGTGAATTGATAAAGCAGTAAAAAATACATTTCAAAAAACAGAAAAGTTTTAAATTTCAGGCATGATTATAAATGTATATTCCTATACAGATTTCTGGGCATATATGTCAACAGAAATGTCTAAACCACTAAGTCATCCAAATATCCCAGGCATATAATGTGGATATTTGAGGCTACAAGTAGCTGTTCACTCAAAGGTCTACTACTAGTGTTTTTCCTCACATGGAAATTAAATCGTATCATTCTCTTGCTTATAATTCCTCAGTATCTTCCCATCAACAAAACACAAATGAAAATCCCTTAGGTATGATGGAGGGCTTTTCAAAAGCTGGTTCCTAACACTTGTCTAAAATCATTTCCTGGCAAGCTATACCTCACTCTGTTACAGCTTGCAATTTTCCAAACATGCTGTGCTCTGACTTTCTTTCACTTTCCATTATATTTGCCTCCCTTCCCTTTTCTTCTCAGTAACAAACAAATGCTTTCTCAGAGTCACCAACCCCATGAAGTCTTGATATTCCCAGGCACCCAGATTGTGTCTTCCCTGTATATCTATTATACTTTTAAACAAAATATCATTAACCATAAGATTAATAATATTTCAAGTTTTTAAAAAATCATTTTCATGGATGCCTGTTTAATGTATTCAAAAAATATTGAGCTCCTTCTATGAACATTGTAGTTAAAGTAATTAGCAGAATAGGTATGGCTTTTGGTCTCTGCAGATTTACAGACAATTGGATAAGATGGACATTATGTAAGTAACAACAATGCAATGTATGATTAAGAGTTAAAAATATATAAAAATATATTGCACGGGATCAAGACAAGTAAGGGTCATGAAGGCTTCTCTGTGAAAGTGGTGTTTAAGTTGAACCTGTACAGATAGGCAGAAGAAATGTCCTTTGCATAACACAGAACATTATATATAATAATCTCACAGTAAATATTTGTTGAACAAACAAATGACAAATTAAAACTACCCATAATTTTTCATATAATTTCTGCAAACTTCTGATATTTTTTAAAGAAATTTAAAGTTTAAAGCCTCCTATTTTTGCTTGTAAATATTAATACACATACTTTCAATATAGATAATTTATTAGAATTGCAGCCCTGCCGTGCTTCACATTCCACCTCTAGGACACTGCTTATTAACGTCAGAAGAATAAGTGACATGTCAAGTTTCCAGGACCATGCCAATGTCTAAAAACCAATTTCTTAGCTACGGTACAGAAACAAAATGTGCCCAGCAGTTTTCAACTGGGCTAATAATTAGACATTCTCATAAAAGCAAAGAAAATTTTCCTATTTAAACCTTCTTACAGAGGAAATCATTTTTGTTGTCTTCCTTCTCGATGCAAGAAACCTAAACACCATCTACCTAAAAGACAGATCATCCATCTTGTGATCCATCTGCAAAGATATTTTTTGAAAACATTTCCACTGACAGCTTACTTTATTTTGCCAATCTATTTAAAGATACAGAACCAAAGTTGTTTTTTAAAAAATCAAGTTGCTGCAACTCAAAGAGCTTGGAGAATTTTCTAGCCTAGTATCTAAATATTTTATTTGATTATAAGACGGCCCATGCCTGCTATATTTCTAAAGAACTAATTCATAAGCACATGTAATCTGCCAGTGGCAACAAAAAAAATAACTAATAAATTTCATTATCTACATATTTGCAAAAATGAGCTGGAAGATATATTCATAATACATGAAAATATTACACAGTGTATGACAGGCTACCCCTGGGAAAGAGAAGAGTAACTGGTACAAGAAATTGTGATACACTTGGTAATTCCATTTCCCGAACAATTATTTTTACTGCATTTCACTGTGCAATTGGACATGACTGTCATGTCTTGTCTTGGCTGAGGACAGGTGTGCATCTTGAACCATAGATTAGAAAAAAATACCGATCCCTCTTTTCATTCATCTACTTTGAGGAAAGTAAATTCTCACTATCAGAGAATTTGGAAAATTAATTCTGTTTTTCAAAAACTTGTATTCCTCATTTTTGTAGATTATTTGGAAAATATGTGGGCATTGAAGTCCAACAGATCTGTTGAAATTCAGGTTTCAGATTCCAACTCACTCATCAATTGTATAATTCTCACTGGGCTCTCGTATCTCTCTGAGACTGCTCCTCATTTGTAAATTAGGGATGTTATATACCTTCAACATCAACTCATTCATGAGCCAACTAGAAATACTATATGCTTTTGGTGTAAGTTTCAAGAGTAGTATACAAATTAGAGTTTGTGCATAAATCTTTCTAACACCTGGTCTGAAATATCTTAGTTATTATTACACTTCGATGCATCTCTAGATACATGTTTGTTGTTACTAAAGATAGCATTCATTTATTGCTCATAATAAAGCAGGTGCAATTGATATATTTTTATTATTTCCATTTTACAGATGATGAAAATGATCCTTAGAGGAACATTGTTAATGATCAAATTACCAAAGAACGATGCCTACTCTGAATCCAGATATTTGAGTCCACAGGACAAAACCACTGAATTTACTGCTCTCAAATTATTCATTTTAAGAATTTACCCTTCTAAATTGAATCCCTGAGGGTCATGAGTTATGTCTTAAAATATGAAATGGAACATGAAAAAATGAATTCTTTCTTACTTAGTCTTGGCTAAAATGTAAATAAACTGAATATCAAATACTAAAAAAAGTTTGAAATATACCACCCACAAAAAGAATGTGAACATCACTCCAAAAACTGAGTTACCTATATGTCTAGTATGTCACTTGTCATCTGCAAAATGGAAACAATAATTGTACCTACCTCAGTGGCTGGCATGAGAATTAAGTGAAATAACTAATGTTTTTAAACCACTTAACATGGTGCTTACCAGATTACTGAATGACAAAGAAAATCCTGAATCCAGATATCTGACCTTAGAGCATCAATCAAAATAAATATTTTGCTGGGGCAAGATTATATATTAATATATTAGTATATGTAATTAGTATTAAGTGATATCAAAATATTTTTCCAACATTTCAATTCTGTAAGTGCCACTAAATTTCACTTGAGCTCTTATCCTGGATAAGCATGACTGTATTTTTTCACATCCTAATTGTGCTTTAAGGAGCTTAAAAACACTTTTTACCACCTAATTTATCATGCATTGCTATAATCTCAACTTTTACTGTTGAGGTGACACTATCAGAGAGATACAGAATAGTAAAGCTGAAAAAAAAGAGGTTTTAGAGATAAGATGGTCTAGTCACCATATTACAGAGGAAGAAAAGTCTCATTAAGAAAAATGACTCGTTCAGATCATTCTAACTACCATGTGGGATGTGCTTACTGCAAGCCAGGCATGGGACTAGGAGATTCACAAAATTATTTTCATCATTATAAAAGCTAAATATAATGTCCTTCTTATATAAAGAAAACTAAGGCTTATAAAGTTTACTTGAGTTACCAACCATGAAAAAATGGCAGGGTCATAAAAGTCATTATTTGTTTTTTTAAAAAAAGAAGATAAGAGATGAAAGAGATGCACTAATACAAACCAAACCCACTCCTGAATCAAGACTTCAGTATTCCCACCTGGCACATGCTCCGTTGCATTTCATTCAGTGATTAAACAGTTTAAGTACATCTGAACTTCATCCTGTGGCCCTGATTGCTGCTCATTCTGGGACGGAGACTGAGATCACTACTCTCTTTCATAAGGAACATTTTGACAAGCTACTTTAATGACACTCAGAGCATTTTACTCTTGAAAACCCACGATGAAGAGATATGTCAGCTTTCCGAGGAAGTTGATTCTCTGAGCAAAGTGGAGGCTGAGAGGTCTGGAGTCTGAAAACAAACCTGACCCGTCTGTTCTTACTTCAGGAGAGATCCTACTGCTTTAAGCTGCTAAAGGCTGGTCAGGAAAAAGCAAGTATCTTCTAGAATCCGTCTACTTTCAACTCTTATTTATATGTCCCCAGCGGCTTGGAGAGTTATTAAGGTAAATGGTTTTTATCGGTAACATCTTAAAATTCCTCACTAAAGACAAGTATTAGGTATTAAAACAACCAATTCCATAGCCACTTTTCAAAATGCCTAAATCTAAACTCCTTATCTAAGCTTTTGATTATCATCTGAGATTTAATTTGTAATTTCTTTCGGTATGCATCACAGTCAATATAAAAACATAAAAACATTTTAGAAAGATTAAGATCAATATTGTATATAAGAATTAAAATAGATGATTCATTCACAGCACTATTATTTAAATTTGTAATAAATTTGCATTTCGCAATTACATTACAAAAATAAAGATACAGATTCATTTATAGGAAAATTCGTGTATGGGGGTTTAATTATGAAGAATTGAACACCTTTCTACTTTAAATTAAAGCCAACATTTTAACGACACAGATTCAGTTTCCCATTCTCAACCTAGCAAATCAATACAGTATAGGACATTCTACTTAATAATAATATAATAATAATCAATTTTACTTTCATATTGAGTCTTTAATAACACTGAGAAACTCCTAGCACACTAGGATTTAAATCTCTTCTTGTGAGCATACTAAGGTGTAACTACCATAAGCCATCTGGGACTTTAGCTCTGTGGGTCAATAAAGAAACTATTTGCAAGAGAGGGAGGACTTTCTCTAGAAGTAAAACTTAAAGAAAAAGAGCTGTTCTCCATAGAAAATTCATTTCACAGCACAAGGAAAGAAAGCATTTACATATATCAGACGGAAAACTCTTTCATAAAGCCCTCAAGGACCACATACATACTCTCTAGGAATAAAGATGAAGGCTTCTCTTTTATCTTTCTTTTTTTTTAATGGTAGAAACCACTTGATCTCACTTATCATTCATCCCTTCAATACATATTCATGAAGTACCTCTTGTGTTCTAGGATCTACACAGGAAAAACAAGGATGAAGAAATAATTTTTCACAGTCCAGTGAACAAGACAGATACATAAACAAATAATTTCTATTATGTGTCAGAATTATTTTCTACAATGGAAAAGATAGGGCAAAAGAGGAAGTTATTAATTCTCCTGAAGAAGAGAAAGATGGTGGGAAAGTTTCTACAGAAAATAAGCAAGTTTTAACTTACACAATGTATAAATTGGAATTAGGCAAATATAATAATGATTGCTAACACTACCAGTTGCTCACTGTGTACAAGGCACTGTGTTAAGTGCTTTACAAACATTAATAATCTCACTTAATTCTCATAACAGCCACTGAAGAAGGGCGTTGTTATTATTTCCAGTTTGCACATGACAAAATGAGGCACAGGGAAGTTCTGAATTTTGCTCATCATCATGTACCAGATGGTTAGGGTTTGAACATAAGCTTGTGTGATCATTGATCACTATTCTATCCTGCCTCCCAGGTAGAGAAGGGAGGGGCATTTCAGACAACAAACATTCAAAAGCTAGAGGTACATCACCACATTGAGTAATTTAGCATGTCTGGAACAAAGACTCTGATATAGTTTGGATATTTGTCCTCACCCAAATCTCCTGTTGAAATGTAATCTCCAATCTTGGAGGTGGGACCTGGTGGGAGGTGTTTGGATCATGGGGGTGGATCCCTCATGAATGGCTTGGACCATCCTCTTGTTGATAAGTGAGCTCTTGCTCTGAGTTCACACAAGATCTGGTTATTTCAAAGTGTGTGGCAAGACCCCCGACTCTCTTTTTCTCTCTTTCTGTCTCTCTCTCTCTCTATGCTCCATTCTTGCCATGTGATGCGCCTGCTCCCCCTTTGCCTTCTGCCATGACTGGAAGCTTCCTGAGGCCTCTCCAGAAGCAGATGCCACTATGCTTTCTGTACAGGCTGCAGAACCATGAGCCAATTAAACCTCTTTTCTTTATAAGTTACCTCATTTCAGATAGTTCTTTACAGCAATGCAACAGCAGCCTAATACAGGCTCTATTTAGGAAGTGGCAGGAATATAACTGAAGAGAAGAGAGAAGTACTAGACAAGAAGGAATTTGTATTCTGTGCATAATGAGGAAAGAATAGGAAATTATAAGACTCTTGTTCAGGAGATCAGATGGGAGATGATCACTTAATTTAACATGAGAGAATGGTGTCAGTCTGAAATAAAACAGTATCAATGTAGACAAAAGTAATTACCAAGATTCTTAAGAGGAAGAGCAGATAAATTTTAGAGAAAGACTGAATGTGATGAGTAAAGAGGGAAAAGACTAGAGTATGGCCCCCATGCATACGGCATGAGTGGCATGGTATTAAGTGAACCACAAACCAGGGCAAAAATGAAAGTTGTTTTCCAAGGAGCCAGATCCTCAGTTTTCTGCACTTGAGAATTCCATGTGCATCTTTAAGATGTGAATATGCCTAGTGAGCCTGTATGAAAGCATCATCTGTTTACTAGACATTTCTGTGACAGTGGCTGCCACTTTCCTTAATTCCTCGGTTAGGCAACAATATATCATTTGGTTCTCTTTTGCAGTCCAAGAAATAAAACAAACAAACAAAAAACACAAAGCAAAACACACACACAATATCTCCCTTCATACCTAATCCTTGCAAACTCACAGGAAGAATCTATTTTCATCTTTTTCTAAGACATTTAAATAGCTTTATTTATGCTCTCTTACCAATATTTACATTATGGTATGTGCTAAGGAATAATTTAGCCCTATTTTTAAAGGGCAAAGAGAGGTTAAGTGACTCTTCTGGGGAATCTGGAAAGGAAAGCTCAGTCGAAAATCAGTTCTTTATGTGTAGAGCAACTGGCAAATTGTTATTGATGTTTCAGGTGGCTTGAGTTGTTAGAATATATATTTACTAGTAAACAGTGAGCTGAGAAGAGGAAGTGGAATTGAAGAATTTTTTTTTTTTTTTTTTTTTTTACAAGATAGGCCCATGTGTTTCTTAATTCACTGTTAGCTTTTTGACTGATCTGTGTTTTCAATAAATAAGGATCTCAAGGTGATATTGAACATCATTGGGGTATTCATAGAAATATGGATGAAAATGTTTGTTGTGTAAAATTTTATGTTTACATCAAATATCATTCTTCAACGCATCCTCATAACATAAAAAATTTTTTATACATTTCTACCATCAAATACCATAGGGAAAGGGTCTAATATGCATTGATTTTTATACCTAGGTGAGAAATTCTGATGAAACACAACAGCCCATATTGTTGATGAAATAATTTTTCAATCATAGGGTGAGATGGCAAATGATCACTTTCTCTTCCTTCAACCACCTTTTTTGTTTGTTAGTTTTACATAGTTTCTCAGGTTCCCAAACTCACTTGAATTTCTTCCCACCCTCTGGCTATTCCTTCTCAGTTTCCTTGGCTCCATTGGCTGACCTTTGAAAACTAGGGTAGACCTTGGATTTCTTCTCTGTTTTATCTATACTTACTTCCTACAGATAATCTTATCTAATCTAATCTAGGAAGGACATGATATCTTATCTAATCTAGGCAGGACAAGATAGTTTGAGCTAGAGTGAAATGCCTTGGAATGCTGCATACTGAATGTATTTTAAAGGTAGAGTAGCAGAATTTCCAGAAAGATAGAATATGGGATGTGCCTCAGATAACCAGCAAGATTGAAAAAACTACCTATCAGATACTATGTTTATTACCTCAGTGACAAAATAATCTATACATCAAACCTCTGCAACACATAATTTATCTATGTAACAAACTTGCACATGTACTCCTGAAACTAAAAATAAAAACAAAAAACAAAAAAAAAAAGAAGAAGAAGAAGAAAAGAAAAAGAAAAGGAAAAATAAAGGATTACTCCATGATTTTTGGCTGAGGAAGATAAAGTTGACATTATAAGGAAGATAAAGTTGACATTAACTATGTCAGATAAGACCGCGATTAGCAAATCTGTGCTAGAAGCGATATCAGAAACTCAGTTTGGATATGTTACATTTCAGAGGCTATTAAAGGTGAGGATTAGTGTATTCATATTGAATTTAAAAAGCAAAACCAGTACAAGTGATATGGAATATGGAATGAATTGTGTGGATTAAGCCTTTCAGGATTCTGAGGGCTAGTGGAGACATCTATGGAAGTCTATCACTTCTAAATTTGGTGGCTACCCTCAAATCACAGTAGGGCAGAAGGGCTGGCAGTCAGTAAGAAAAACTGGAAGCAAAACAGAGTGAAGCAAGAATAAGATAGAATCTTCAATAACAACCTGAAATCTATGAAAACAAACTAGAAGACATGGGGACAAACTGAGGCCCAAGTTATTTCTTATTTTCCGTAACCTCAACAGTTCGTCATCAACTCTCAGTTGAGGACTCAGAGAAGTTAAAGAGAAGACCTAATGGGAGCTGTAGGAGCTACAACCTTGTTACTGACGTATCTCCAAAGGATGAGGGCAAATCAGTGACACTGAGCATACACTGTAACAGCAACACTTGGTACCTCTTCAGAGCATAATGGTGGCTGTTTTTCTACAGATGGTCTCACGGCTTACCTTTCACTTCCTTTATGACCTTATTTATTCTTTTAAGGAATTCCCAGATTATCTTTTAAAATTGTAACTCTGCTCTTGACAGTAAATCATTTTTCCCTGCTTTATTTTTGTCCATACCACCTTTTATCTTACAACACACTATATACCTATCTTACTTGCGTATCTTAACTTCTATCTCACCCACGAGGAAGTAAGCTTTATGAGAGCAGGTACATTAGCTGTGCTGTTAAATATTGTTTCACATGATAGACAATAATATTTGCTGGACTGAATGGACAAATTCCAGTTTTGCAATTAAATAAAATGGCCTAATATTTTAAATTTTTTTAACCCGGTTATGTGGAATACCCTCCAGAAAGAGTGGCTATTATCTTTATTCAGATCCTTGACAACAGATGTGTTCATTTCTTCAATTAGGTTGAGCCATATGTAATTGTTAATCTTTTATTCTTTCTAACCTACAAAAATGGCAATATTCTATGGCTCAACTTATATGCTAAATATGACAGGAAAAATGCACAGTAATCTGGGTAAATATGTGTATAAAATTTACCTGTGTGCGTATGTATGTATATGTGTGTCTGGGTATACTGATTTCATTTCTTTGACTTCCTCAGGTTTACAGCTCTAGTTCCAAATTCTGAAATCTACAAACTAAATTGATACCAGTAACTTCAGTAAAACAAACAAATAGAAGGCTGTTAACTACCTGGACCACAACTACTCATAAACCTAACCATTCTTCTGCAACTACATGCAGGTTGAATGCTGTTTCTCACTCCTTTAGTGGTGAAAACATACCTCTGGACTTCACTACACTTTTGTAGCATTATGAGAAGATAATTATTTAATAGCTATATTTACCTATTATAAAACTATATAAAGAAAATTCTAGATAACGTGCCAAGTATTTTTCAGTAGCGAGTAAAATTTTTCATTTATACTTTTGTATCATCATAATTCATTTATATAGTGGTCTCCTAAGCAAATCCAACCACTTCATAATGGAACACACACACACATGCGCGCGCACACACACACACACAAATGCATGAGGAAAAAAAAATCTATCCCTTTTTATAGGTGAAAATATAGAAAAAAAAATGTTATTTAAAAACATTGTTTAAATTAGGGCTTAAAAATTCCCTCATTTTCAGAAAGTTCATTCTCACACACTTCTCTTCCATTACTCACTCCTTCCCTATATACCTTAAGACTTGGCTATGCCATTCTTATGAAGTCTATTTCTCCACAGACTTAAAGAATGTTCACACTAAGGCAAAGTGAGACTTGCACTTATAGGAGGTATGATGAAGGAGGAAACATGTCCTTGGAATCTGAGGTGACAGATTTAGGTGAGATGCTGAGATGGGAATAGAATAGGATGCTGAAAGAGCATGCAGTAAAAAGGAAACTAACTCAATGATCATCTGTGACACTTCAACAAGTTTGTTTCTGCAGGAATTCTGCAACATAAGGTTATCCCTTCCCACTCCACATGTGAATAACTTGAGATTAATAAAATTACCCAAGCTAATATACACTGTATTTATTATTTATTCATTTGTTAACTTATACTATTTGTTAATTTATATTATTTGTTTTGGCAAAGTGATATGAAACAGTTTTAGAATCATACATTTAATCAATGATAGAGCTCACATTGGAATACAGATCTCTTTTGTTATATATTATACATTTCCATATTGCCAGGTGAGCCATGTCATATGTTCTTAATATGAAAATATGACAGTGAACACATATTAATAGCATATTAACAATTCTTGTTTTCCAAATGAACTGACTTCACCTATCTTCCAAAAGAAAATTAAATAACTATAAGTTATTTAAATGTTTAACTCTAATTTAAGCCACAGTAATTCTAAATTGATATAAACTATTTGTTTTTATATTTTAATAGTATTTGATGAATTGGTTATATTATAACTATTGTCATTTTATATAATGAGTTACCTAATCTTGAAACACACACATAGAATTTAAGCTAAAAATATTTTTCCTAATTTTAGAGTTGATAGCTGGGATTTGTTACATGTGACTGTAGTATACCAGGGGTTAAGGACTATAGATATTTAACTACATGTTGCGTAGTGCAAAAGGTAGAGACCAACTTGTACAGTAAACATAATTAAATTTTACAATTAGCCTATGGGCCAGATAGATTTATTCCTGCAATGTGCACTATAAAATAATTCTATATAAGAACTTTAAATAAATCAAAGTATAAAAATTTTAACTTTGAATCTTATAGTTTATCTATACTGGAGAATATAACATTGGGCTTTGGAATATGAAGTTGGATTCAAAAACTTGTTTCTTCAGTTCTACAGATTGGCAGAGAAAAGATTAAATTTTCTCAGCCCCATTTTATCAGAGAACATCTACAGGAAAGGTTGTGTAAGTATTGGAATTTGCCAACCTTCAGAATCGAGTTCATTGCAAATCCAGTCAGAAGCTTAAACAAATAAAAGAAAACATGTTAGTGACCTTCACAGAAGCATGAGCTAAACTTTATTAGAATTTACACTGTCTAAAACCCAAAATATTATTTGAAGTTGTTGGGCTTAAGGACATGATGCTAGCACCTATATTGTTATGATCTGCTTAAATTAATTATTTAAATTAACAACTCATCAATTTAAAATTGGAAGTAATCTTATAAGTCAAAGTGCTGTATAAACTCTAAAATATACATTATTGTTTTTATTTCTATTACTATTATTTATATTTTATTTCCATTGTGATCAATGTTTCACAATTCCTAGCAATCTGACAATGCAGAATGTAAGTCTCCAACAGAATTACACCCCAAAATAATTAAGAAATGACTTGGATTCTATTTGACAGTGATGCTTTTATTTCTCTTCTGATCTCAGTTCTATCACAGCACAGAGTACAATATCCCCAAAATATGTTACTATGGCAACTGAGAAAGCCAAAGAGCAAGATGGTCTCCCTGACCTTCCTCCACTTTTTTATGGGAAGCATGGCCATAAAAAAAATTCTCTGAGCTAGCTTGCCTGAAAGTAGGTCGTAAGACCCTCATTCTAGAGGAGTTCTTTCCCTTACTTGGAAAGACTTAATGCTACACAGAGAGGCCAGTATGAATCTGAATGAACAGGACTTGCTGAATCTCTCCACACACCCATAATTCATTATCATAAACTACCCTTTCTTTTTTGTCCAATCACATGTCTACACAACTATCCATTCTTTGTCGAACCCGAGCACAAAAACAGCTGTCCCTGGGTCTTTATTTCTGTAGCCTCTTGTGCTATGTAAAACTTTGTTAAATAATTTGTTTGACCTGCCTTTTCTTTTTTTTTTTTTTTTTTTTTTGACATGGAGTCTAGCTCTGTCACCCAAGCTGGACTGCAATGGTGCGATCTCAGCTCACTGCAACCTCTGCCTCCCGGGTTCAAGTGACTCTCCAGCTTCAGCTCCCCAAGTAGCTGGGATTACAGGTGCCTGCCACTATGTCTGGCTCATTTGTATTTTTAGTAGAGACGGTGTTTCACCATGTTAGTCAGGCTGGTCTCAAACTCCTCACTTCAGGTGATACGCCTGCCTTGGCCTCCCAAAGTGTTGGGATTACAGGTGTGAACTACTGCAACTGACCTTAACCAGTTTTTTTAAAAATCAGCCATGATCCTTACAATGAGTGAGGAAAAGATATTACTTTTTCCTCCCATTGTAACGACCTATAATCAGAGGGTGCAATGGTCTGAAGTATCTAGACCATATTGCTTTTTTTTTTTTTTTTTTTGTGGATGTTCTTTGAGGGATAGTAAATAAATTGGTTTGCCCTCTGATGTGATTGATAAAACTGTTAATAAACTAACCCTTTCTACTTCATTTTCTGATTTTTTGATTTTTTTTTGTTGGCAACCCCTCTTCTCCAACCAACTTATATGTGATTCCATAGAAGTCGGTAAAAGGAGATTATTTTATCAGAGTTATCCCTCTGAGGAGAGAACTAAGGCTTTTAATAGTTAAAGACTGTCTGAGGTAAACTCTTCTCTATTCAAAAGTCTTGTTTCAGGAAGCAAAAAGAATAAAAACTCTTGGAATAACTGATAGAAATAACAGGAGAACTTTATCAACAGGATTGTAAATAACTGGGAACTAACTATTTGAGTCCACTTTGACTTACCTCTTTTCACATACAAATTCCAAGTTTACCTTCCCAATCTCCTTTTTCTTTACAGTGAGAATTTTATTTTTATAAATTTACTACCAACATGAACTGAATGCTCCTCATTTGTAAAAATAAGCAATTGAGTTTTATTGGTGAATCCCACATAGAGCACTGATCCTATAAAATGCTTCAGTAATTTAAGGGTTGATGGTGAGTATAGTTTACAAAAATGGTGAGTACAGTTTACAAAAATGTGCACAACGTTGATGATGAACTCATAAACAAACTGGCAATAGTGAAGGCTGATTAGTAACATATATTAAATTCCGTGATGTAAATATTACAATGCCGAATTTCAAGCTACCATCAACTTAACAACTGATTCACAAAATTCCCAAATATTTAACAATTAACACTTACCGAGTGGTAAAAGCCAACTTCAACACATCACTGTATGTTCCTACCCTGAAGCTACACATTTACCAATGATAAAATAAGAAAAGTCCTGGAATGTAACCTGACTTTTTATCCCCAAGATTTTTGACCATTAAATACTTTTTATAGACTAACATCAATACAATATACTTTTACAAGTAATATTCCTGGTCTCTTCATGTCTTCCAACCCTAGTATTTCAAAGCAAGCCAGGCCAACATCTAGCTCCTGCATTTCTTCGCAACAGGCTTTCTGCCAAGACACACTTTTCTTGCTTATGTTGCAGGACAGAAATGTGGAATCAAAACTCCTGCAATAAGCCTTTGGCCAATATTTAAGAGGAGTCTTACAATGTCATCCAAAAATTTCTGTAGGATGATTAACCTCCATCATCCTTAACTGGCTGCCTTCCCTTTCTTGTTTTACTTCTCCATTACTCCGCTGCCGTGAATTCCTTTTCCCAAACTACTTAGTTTGAATTTTTTGTCTCAGGGGAAATCCAACCTAAAACAAACAGTTGAGAAAATGATGGGCTAGAAAATCTCAATGACCACGCAGGGCTCTAATTTTCAAAGATTAAAATACTTCCAGTGATATTTCTGACATTTTCAGGCTGAAAACCTCCAGTACCATTTATGATGCTTAGCTTATGTAAGTCAACACACAGATTTCTGCTGAACAAACTTTTAGGGCAAATCCAAGAGAATGATGGCCAAGGAAAGAGTATGAAGTAAAGAGGATGCTTCTGGCCAGGCACGATGGCTTACGCCTGTAATTCTAGCACTTTAGGAGGCTGAGGCAGGCAGATCACTTGAGGTTAGGACTTTGAGACCAGCCTGGCCAACACGGTGAAACCCTGTGATATGGTTTGGCTGTTTCTCCACCCAAATCTCATATTGAATTGTAACTCCTACAGCTCCCACGTGTTGTGGGAGGAACCTGGTGGGAGGTAATTGAATCATGGGGGTGGGTCTTTCCCGTGCTGTTCTCGTGATAATCAATAAGTCTCACCAGACCTTATGGCTTTAAAAATCAGAGTTCGCCTGCACAAGCTCTCTTTCTTTGCCTGCCACCATCCATGTAAGATGTGACTTGCTCCTCCCTGCCTTCTGCCATGATTGTGAGGCCTCTCCAGCCATGTGGAACTGTAATTCGATTAAACTCTTTTTCTTCCCAATATTGGATGTGTCTTTATCAGCAGCATGAAAACAGACTAATATACCCTGTCTCTACTTTAAAAAAAAAAAAAAAAAATGTTGGGTGTGGTGGCACATGCCTGTAATCCCAGCTACTCAGCAGCCTGAAGCAGGACAATTGATTGAACCCAGGAGGCAGAGGTTGCAGTGAGCCAAGATTGCACCATTGCACTCCAGCCTGGGCAACAAAGTGAGACTCCATCTCAAAAATAAGTAAATAAATAAAGAAGGTTCTTCTCAGAAGATTCAGGACATGCTACCCCAAAATATATCTCATGGCATCTGAAGAGACAGCAGAAGCAAGAAGGTCCCTCTGACCTTCACCCTCCCTTCTCCCCTGAGCAGGCTATAAAAGAATTTTCTGACCTTTCTCTAAAACAGGGCATGAGACTCATTTCAGAAGTAGCCCTCCTATATCTGGAGGAAATGAACATCTTTATTCTCTAAGATACAGAGATGCTAAGGTGAATCTGAACAAACAGACCTGTCTAAGTTTACTCCAATTTGTTACCATTCGATCATCTATATTTGTCTTCCAATCATACTTCTGCAGGGCTGTCTATACAAGTAAACAAACCTCTCTTTTTCTTTGGTTCTTTGTTTATGAAGGTTCCTGTGTCAGTAAAACTTATTAAATAAACTGGTGTGTTTTTCTCTTGTTAATACGTCTTTTATCATAGGAGTACCTACCATGAACTTCAGGATGGGTTAGGAAAAGATATGTTTTCTCCCCTGAAATGTATGTAACATTCCTACCTTTGGTGGAGTAACTAGAAACGTAGGCTTTATCTGAATTTCCTAGATGGCTACTGCCTCCTCAATTTGCGAATACTTAGCCTGTTTTTTTGTCTCAGTGAATTTGTGATATAATAAGAAAAATGTATTTGGTCTTTGTGCCTGATTCCTGGCACAGAGCATCTAAGAGATAAATTAGTGTGAACATTGAAATAAATTGTAGACACTTAGTGTCCACAGAAAATTAGAAAATTGCTAGTGGAAACCCCATATATTTGGTTTCGCAAGTGTTAGGAGTAAAGAAACAGTTATTCCTAGTTTTGTTTTGTTTTGTTTTTTTGTTTCCTTTCTGACACTTGCTTGTTTGTACTTCAAAGCCTCACTGTCTTATTCTAATCTCTTGATGTTTCCGGTTTGATCACTATCTAAGAAAAACTCACTTACCATAAGTTCTTCCAATTCACCTTCAACATAAGAAAGAAATACTTTTATATAAATCCAGTTATTGTGCCACTTACTGACAAGTTACCATACAGTGTGTCGGTCTTCCATATATTATTTAATTTAGTGCATATAAAAAGTTTGGGATCATACTGGGTTTGTCTTTTCATAACTGGCTTATTTAACTTAGCATAATGTTCTCTAAGTTCATCATGCTGCAGCATATGTCAGAATTTCTTTTCTTCTTAAGGCTGGATAATATTCCACTGTATGATATACCACATTTTGTTTATCCATTCATCTGTCAGTGGACACTTGGGTTGTTTTCACATGTAGCTGCTGTGAATAATGTGCTATAAACGTTGGTGTATGAACATCTTTTTGAGACTCTGCTTGCAGAAAATTTGGATCATTTGGAAACTCTATTTTTAGAATATTTTCCACAGCAGCTGTACCACTTTAGAGTGTGCAAGGACTCCAGTTTCTCCACATCTTGGCTAAAACTTGTTAGTTTATGCGTTTTCTGTTGTTCCTTTTTGTTTTTGGTAGTAGCCATCCTAAGGGATAGCTAATGGGTGTGAAGTAGTATCTCATTTTGATTTCCGTTCCCATAATGATAAGCATCTTCTCACCAGCTAGCTACTTAGCCATTATATATCTTATTTGGGGAAATATCAATTCATGTCTTTTGCCTATTTTTAAATCAGATTTTGGTTGTTTGAGTTTAGAGAGTTCTTTATATTCTAGATATTAATCCCTTGTCAAATATATAATTTGCCAATATTTTCTCCCATTCTGTGGGTTACTTTTTTACTCTGATGATATTGTCTTATATGTGATATGTCTTAGTCTGTTTTTGATGTGATAACAAATACCACAGACTGGGTAATTTATAAATGATAGAAAGTTATTCCTCAGAGTTCTAAAAGCTGGGAAGTCTAAGGTAAAGGATCTGGGAGATTCAGTGTCTGGTAGAAGAAGGAAAAAGGATGAGGATGATCCCATTAATGGAGGAGGAGTACTCACGACTTAATCACTGTCCAAAAAGCCCCAACTCTTAAAACTACCATACTGGGTATTAAGTTTCAACATGTGAATTTTACAGACTCACACATTCAAACCATAGCAAGGTATATACAATAGTCAAAATCACAGAGACAAATGAAGAGTTGTGGTTGCCAGGGACCTGGGGGAGACGGGGAATGGGGAGTTACTGTTTAATAGGCATAGAGTTTCGGTTTTGCAAGATGTAAGGAATGATGAAAATGAATGGTTGTGATAGGTTCACAACATTATGAGTATATTTAATATTTATGAACTGTGCAATTAAAAATGATATACAAGGTAAATTTTATCTTATGTGTATTTTAGCAAATTTTTTAAACTAAAAAAAAAAAAAGTGGCAGTGATATCTGTTAAAACAGACCATAGAAATCCAACATAAATGTGTCTATACAGTCACCAAAACTCATGTAGTAGAATGTTCTTCATGGCAGTATCTTTCATAGTCCCAAACTGGAAGCTACCCAAATACCTATCAATAGAGGAATGGGTAAATATGTTATGCACACAGGATAAAATGCTATGCAGCAAGGAGAACAAGCAAACTATATCATAGCTAACCATATGGCTGTATCACACAAATATAAATGCTGAGTGAAAAGAGCCAGATATAAAGTACTGCATATTGTATGAGTCTAATTAAATAAAATTTGAAATAGGAAAAATTAACCTATACTGTTAGAAGTAAAGATAGTGGTTATATTTGGTGGGTAATAACTGAAGGGAGGATTAGGGAGATGTCTTATTTTGGTAATGTAGTAACGTTTGGAATATATGCACATTACATGAATGTCCTCAGTTTCAGAAAATCATTAAACATATGTACATATGTGTACTCTTCGTACATACATATTTTATTCAAAAAATCAGTGTAAAAACTTTGAGATAGTTGTTATTAAACCCATTTGCAAATGAGAGAACAAGCTCCTAACTGTTCAGTAATTTTTCAAAATTGGGACAGCTATTAAGTGGTAGAGCCAGGTACATCCCTAAAATCTAAGATGCTGTCATTAGATTACACTCTTCCTTATATTAAGAAAAAACAATAAATAAAGTTAGGAAAGTTTTGCTTGCATCCCATACTAGACTATTATTGTCTAAATGATAATACTGTTAGACTATTATTGTCTAAATCCTTATAAATTTCTTTTAACAAACATTCAAGTTAGCATTTTCCTAATCTCCTTAGTGAAGCAATATGGAGTCATGATAAGAATTTTCCTAGATCTCTTTTTCATTAAGTTTGTTTCTTTGGATCAATACTAAGCCTCGTTTATAAAATAATAATCACAATAAAGTAGTAGTAATGTCATGTATTTCATAATATTATAGCATTCATATAAATAAATATCTTTAAAATGGTTAACACTATTTCCTCTGAACACAATATATCACCAAAACCTGGAAATTACTGTTATTAGTGAACATCTGACCACTGGAAAACCTGAATAAAACATGTCTTTAATGGAGCATTCAGAAAGCTTTGAGAATGAATTGAATGTTGGGGTTGCAGAGTCAGGCAGCTTGATTCCCAGAAAAAGGAGATGATATTCCCTCACCGACAATGATTTTTAAATTTACCCCTGCTGAGAATATTTGTAGAAATTATTTTATTGGTACCTCTTTAAAGTGATGGGTTATACGTTGATTCAGCAGGATCCGCATTCCTCCGTGCTACTTGAACCCTCAGGGAAAATTGTTTTCAAAATTAAGGTCATCTTAGCAAATTTCCACTTTTGAGCCAGGCACAATTAAGACTGAAACAAAAACAGACTTCATGATGTAACATGAAATGGAAGAAGTTTAGGGAGGTTAATCTACTCTGCACTTTCGCTACAAATTAAAATAGTTTGTTCTGGTGGAAAACGCAAATGGAACATAATAACTTTTGGACATATATTTGCCACAAAAGTGTACAAATAAAATAGGTTCCAATGAAACAATAAAAACCAAAACAAAACAAAACAAAAATGCCATTTGCAGGGTTTTAGAAAAAATTCTAGGGCAAGCAAATGTGAAGGAGGAATTTGTTTATCTTTCTTATGCTTTCTTAACTTTCAACCTGACCTTATAGCAAAATTTACATGATTTTCCTAGTGTGTTTTAAATAAAGTTCCAGAGAAAAAAATCTCGCCCAGCGCTGCTCGGTCTCCCATTAGACACAACAAATTAGACATGCATGAGGAAGATGAGTGAGGATATGACCTGGAAAGCATTTCGCCCTCCCTGAGTTTTATGGTATTTTTTTTTTTTTTTTTTTTTTTTTGAGTTAAATGATACCCATGTGAATGTAATGCGGGAGGTTGACCTGACATTCACTATATCTCTGCACATGCTTACACAGGGAACTCAGTAAACTCTGCTCAAACTGTTGTCCTGCATCTAATCTGTTTTGCAATTCTCAATAGTGACAATTTCATATACCCAGGTGGTTTTGTTGACTGTATCAAGTTTCAAGTTCGTGCTAAGCTATATCACAGACACCACAGTCCTACACAATGTGACACACAGTCTAGCATGGCAAGGCAGGAGGAGAGGGCCACAGCATCTTTCACGAGACTCTCCCAACTAAGTCTCGCCAAGAATTCTGCAAGAGAAAAACCTTCTCCATTATCACCTTCAGATAATCACTTGTGTGTATAGAGAGTGTGTAGGAGAAGGAAAATGAAATATTCTCTCTTCCCAGCATCCAAGCCTAAAAAGACAAGGGTAGGGGTGGGTGAATAGCAAATTATGGGGAGGAAGACAAAGGACTGAGAGAGCTGCTGAAATGCTCTAAAATGTAATTAAAGAGATCAAATCTACACTTTGCCTTGCTTTACTTCCAATGATGTTTAGGATTGTTTTGTCCTTTAGCTAAAAGAATTAAGCACTTTTATTAAAATTATCATTTATTGCAGCAATCAATCAGCAAGATATTCTCAATGCCTAAACTTAAGGGAACATTAATTGTGATTATTTTTTCTGATAGAAAAAATATTACTACTACTGAAGTATTACTTTTCTATTCTAGTAGTAATTTCCACTGCCAGGAACTAAAATCATTTCCCCATATTTGACTTAATATCTACAACATTACTAGGAGATAGCTATTATTATTTATCACCTTTTTCAGATGAGGAAACTGAAGCTCAAGATGCTAGGTGAGTTTACACTAGTTATGAAGTTGGTGTTTAGCAGACCTAACACATGAACTCACTTTTGCCAGACCTAGAACCAAGAGCTAGAACCTCTCCAGGGAAAAAATGTGAAGTCAGATGTCCTGGTTTGCCTTTTTTTTTTGAGACGGAGTCTCGCCCTGTCACCCGGACTGGACTGCAATGGTGCGGTCTCGGCTCACTACAACCTCCGTCTCCCATGTTCAAGCAATTCTCCTGCCTCAGCCTCCAAGTAGCTGGGATTACAGGTGCCTGCCACCAGCCCTGGCTAATTTTTTTTTATTTTTATTTTTAGTAGGGACGGGGTTTCACCATATTGGCCAGGCTGGTCTCGAACTCCTGACCTCGTGATCCCCCTGTCTCGGACTCCCAAAGGGATTACAGGCATAAGCCACCACGCCCAGCCCGTTTGAATTTAATATCTGTAGAAGTTGTACTGGTTTCTTCCTCCTATGTGTTACTCAGTTTTCTCTACATATTAAGGTAGTACTTTCTTACCCATGGGAATCCTTTGATAACGGAATGAGCGCATGTCTATTCATCAGCACATAATGAATAATGTGCTAGAACATCAAAAGGTTTTCTTGTTTGTTTGTTTTTTGAGGAGTCGTCTCACTCTGTCCCCCAGGTTGGAGTGCAGTGGCGGGATCTCAGCTCACTGCAAGCTCCGCCTCCCGGGTTCACGCCATTCTCTTGCCTCAACCTCCCGAGCATCTGGGACCACAGTCGCTCCCCACCTCGCCCGGCTAATTTTTTCTATTTTTAGTAGAGATGGGATTTCACCGTGTTAGCCGGGATGGTCTCGATCTCCTGACCTCGTGATCCACCCGCCTCGGCCTCCCAAAGTGCGGGGATTACAGGTGTGAGTCACCGCGCCTGGCCTAGAACATCAAAACTTTTATTTAGCGTCACTTATGTTCAGATGATGACAATGATAATGGAGGAGCAGAAAGAGAAAATGACAGTGAGACACAGTGCTTCTAGTATGAAACAGCTTTCTCTACAGTGAGTGAAGCTTCCACTACTGTAATAAAACTGAGCTTGTAAATTTTGTGTGCCTCAAAAACTCCTTTTCTCTTAGTACCAATGTTGAACACACAGTAAGGAAGCTCACCCAGTCAAAAGAAATCCAACTATTCTGTGAACTCTTTGCGCTGGTGGCACTGCTTTGACCACCATTGCCCAATGCACACAGCATTGTTTCTGCAGGAAATACATCTTGAGTTCACTCCAAAAGCCAGACCTGCAGCTGCTCCTTTCCCATATGTCAACTCTCCCACTGGCTCTAGGGAATCCCTTCTCCTCTCTTAATGGCAAGCAGGGGGAAGCAGGAAGTTGAGCATGCAAGATAGACAGTCCTAGTCTCCCACAGCCTATACGCCTATTCTGCAAAGATAATTCTGCGCTTTCCATCTGATGTCTCTAGACTAAATGCATCCCTTATGCACTCTGATTTGGTATTGCACACAAGGCAGATGGGAACTTAGTGGGCTCCTCCCCCTTGTGGCAAAAATATATTGCTAGTTTTTCAAATTAACCTAATATAAAAGGATTGTAGTGGCTCACGCCTGTAATCCCAAAGACTTGGGAGGCTGAGGTAGGAAGATGGCCTGAGGCCAGGAATTAGAGATCATGCTGAGCAACAATAGTGCTTCTCTATCTCTAAAAGCAATAAAAACATAACTTGGCATGGTGGTGTGTGCTTGTAGTCCCAACTACTTCGGAATGAGGTAGAAGAATCAAGACTGCAGTGAGCTATGATCTTACCACTGAACTCCAACTTGGGCAAAAGAGTGAGACCCCACCTTCCAACAGATAAATACATTGAAAAAAAAAAATGAAATATAAGATGTCCCTAGCTTGAAAGAAAGCAGCTAATTATATTTCAAATTTAAAATAAATACATAAGAAACCAAGCACACAAAACATAGTATTGTGCATTTTACAGAGCATAAGAGCCAAAAAAAGGACTTCTTTTTTAAAACACAAAACAAAAGAAAATTAAAACCAAACTCGATCATTATATATTTGGAAAATTTTTCCTTTTCTTGAAAACTTTCAAGAAAAAGAATTTCAAGAAAAAAAAATTTCAAGAAAAAATGTTTCCTTGTATTTTTCTTAGTATCATGTCAGACATGGCCTCTAATTATTTTCTCTCACAAATAGTGAAGGTTTTAAAATTCCTTGAAAACAGTAAATGAGGAGAAATTGCAGCTTCGTAAAGTGTACTCAACTTCTGTCCATAACCCACATTAGCATCTTGCCAGCAGATTTATAAAAGAACTTTGTCAATAAATAGAACTCCTAAACTATGTCAGCTGTTTCATAGATTTTTCTGGCGTGAATCCTAAAAGTTGTTATCTTAGCAATAGGAAATGGAGATGCTAGTGACAAAGTGTTTTTCCCTAAGCTATCCTGTATGAATAGATGGGGAGCATCTTTATTGTACACTGGCAGGTGTATCACTAGGAGGCAGGTTTTCCGTGGTCTGAATCTGGCTTAGATACTCATTTGCTCTGTGACCTTGTACATCATTCTTTTTTTTTTTTTTTTTTTTTTTTTTTTTGAGATGGAGTCTCGCTCTGTCGCCCAGACTGGAGTGCAGTGGCCGGATCTCAGATCACTGCAAGCTCCGCCTCCCGGGTTTACGCTATTCTCCTGCCTCAGCCTCCCGAGTAGCTGGGACTACAGGCGCCAGCCACCTCGCCCGGCTAGTTTTTTGTATTTTTTAGTAGAGGCGGGGTTTCACCGTGTTAGCCAGGATGGTCTCGATCTCCTGACCTCGTGATCCGCCCGTCTCGGCCTCCCAAAGTGCTAGGATTACAGGGTTGAGCCACCACGCCCGGCCGACATCATTCTTAAAGTCCTTGAGTTACAGTTTCTTCACATGTAAAATGGGAGGGATAATTATGTCCCTTGCAAAATTGTTTATAGGATAAAATGAGATTATTGACATAAAAGCAAATTCATAGTGTTTGCCAAACATTAGATATTCCAGAAAAGGTTATTGCCATCATCATCTTCCTGACATCACATCAATTGTGGTTTTCAGAATTTCTACCACCCTTGGATAATCAAACCTAATTATAAATCCTGAGTCAAATCACTCTTATTGCAGGCTATCATGTGTTTGACTATTCAGAATGCTTCTTTATTACATATCATAATGTGATAGTGATAAAGGGCTAACAGTTATTCAGTTAATCTTATGTGTTTGATACATATTAATTCATTTCATTCTGACCACAACCCTACAGATTTAGTACTCTTACTTTCTCCCTGTTATTCATGCAGGATTGACGCTGGCAGTATTTGAATTACTTGCATAAGGTCACACAGCTAGGGAATGATGAGCCAAAATCTGAACATAGATGTTCTGACTGGAAAGCCTGAACCCCTGTCCACCTTGCTTTGTTGTCTTCAAACCTAGCCCTCCTTCCTTAATATAGGGATTGTTTACTGAACAAAATAAAACATGAATATGCAGAGAGTTTCCACTGTTAATAAGGGCGATTTATTTTATCTGTGTATCAATGTAATACATTAAGCTAAGCTTTGCTAAATTTGTACTTCAAAACCAACAAAAAACTTGTGTACTATCTAAATTACACCAAAGGTGAAGCAATACTTCACTTAAAAACGTATTATATGGGCCGGGCGCAGTGGCTCACGCCTGTAATCCCAGCTCTCAGGGAGGCAGAGGCGGGAGGATAGCTTGAGCCCAGGAGTTCGAGACCTGCCTGGGTAATATAGCAAGACCCCGTTCTCCACAAAAAGGAAAAAAAAAAAAAAAAAAAAAAAGACCAAAAAAAAACTTATTATATGATCTGCATTTTTAATTTTTAAAGACGTTCAGTCCAATCAGACCATAAGAACATTGAAACTGACCAGAGTTCACCAGTAGTCTTATCACAAGCCAGCCCTGGTATAAACCTTCTGAACCTCTTCTCTCACTTTATTATTGTTTTCTCTTTGGCTTTTTCCTCTATCCCTTGCTCTGGCACACATACACATGCACACACACACACACACACACACACACAGAGATTATTATTACAACACAAAATTATAATTGTAGTTTATATGACTTTTTTATGAGCAACCTATATAAATTGAAAAGGCAATTACAAGTTGTTTGTGGTTAATAATAATGTTACGCCTCTTGCCAACAAAACCAAGAACACACACAATAGTTGGAAGAGTGGCGGAGAATAGAGGAAAGTAGAACATGCTAAACACAGAAAACTCTAATCAGGTTATTCAATAGGACTAACCCATGTGATTTCAGAAGAACAGAACTTGCTCTGCATATGCCATTTGCTTAAGGTCTTGAAAGCCCCAGAGCAATTTTACCCCTAAAACATATACCCTTGCTTGTTCAGCAGGTTATTCACCAAATTGTGCTTCAGATAAATTCCGGCTGGGTCCAAAATTCAAATTTGCACTCAAAAAGCAAAGTTGATTGTTTATTTATTTATTATTAATTTATGCAACATTTGAGAACACTCAAAATAAGTTTATACAGTATCTAAAGATAAAAGGAAGGAAACGGATCTGTGGAAGGAAACGGATCACCTGAGAAGTTCTTGGACAGTGGAGTAGGGAGTTTGGTTCATAACCACTTACAGTCACTGAAACAAGATCACAGTTACTACACACCAGTGCTCTCTATTGACAGCTAGGATTAGCAGGCAAGTGCACATCTCAGTGAGGTGCATAACAGTGAAGTACTTGGAAACAAGAGATTGATAGCAAGTCATATCATCTTACTATAAACTAGGGTTCTGTGTTTTCCTTTAGCTCTCTAATCTCAAGACTAAACCCAAATTACATAAGCACACTCTAAAAACAGAAGAGAGGAACTGTGGGATACTGACATGCTAACAAAGCAACAGAGGAGAACCTTGTAAAAGGCTCAGGTTTGGGAGTTACATCTGGTTTAGTTGTGAGATTTGTACTAATTTCCATAAATTCTCAGGGCCTTTGTTTCTTAATCAGTGAAATGAGCCCAGTGCCTTAATTTTTGCATGGGTATTAGGAGAATCATATGTAATAAAACTCATTAAAATACTCTGAAATGCATTCCCTTCACAGTTGTTCATTGTTATTGCTATTTTCCTTTTCTTTTTATTTGTCATACTGTTTTAATGCTGTAGGAATCAGATATAGTCAGTGAATAATTAGTGAACTTTCCAAACATAAAGATAAATATTACAATGTTGACAATTTGCCAGTTTTTCTCTAGGTGGAGTAAAAAGTAAACAGAAAGGAAAAAAAGTGTTTCTGAAGATCTAAAATCATTGATATATAATAAGAATAATGACAAATTGTACAAAATGAAAAAGGTCATTAATAATGTTTTAATCAATACATGTATATTATCCATATGATTACTATGTTAGTGGTTATGAAATAAACATAAATAATTATGAGCCGTCTTATCAGTAAAGTAGAACATTTTGGAAAGTGAAATGGGTTAAGAAGTTAAGGAACTATGTTTGAATTCTACTTTGCAAGTGAGTTTTAACAGTATTTAACTTCCATCTGCCCTCTATCTTCAACACAAATAAATACCAAATTAAGATGTTATTCATGGCCAAATGATCTCAAATTCACTTAAACATGAAAGCTTATAATTCTTAAAATTAACTACCTTGTTAACAAGGTTATTTTGAATGTCATATTTATTCTTCCATTTGATTGATGATATGGTATCTTATATCTTTTATTTGCAAGTATATTTTTAAGACCACACTTCATTTCAGTCTTGAAAGAAACTTATGAGAAAATAAATTAGAAAATATTATTTGTATTATATGTAAAAGAAAGGCAAACTTGACACAATCTGCAAAAGGAAATCTTTCATTTGTCCAATCGTAGCACACAAAATCATTTTAATCCATAACCAATTTATATAGCCACAGCTTCTGTCTCATTCTAAAGTGTCAGATATCAAAATATATACAAATACTTAGCTTATGTGTTTTAATACGCTAAATATTTTCAATGGCTTAGGAGTCTGAGGTTGGGGTTTTAATTTTCCTTTTGTTTGCTATAGCTCTTGATTCCACATCAAGGAATGGCAATCACAGCCATTCTGAAATGCACACTATTGGACACCACCGGGATTAGGAGTAAAGATGAGCAGAGACTGCACACACTCATTCTCCACTATTGGAATACAAACTTTAAAAAGTAAGAAACTCATCTCTGCACATAAAGAGTAGCATGCCATGTGCGAAGTACGTGCAGTACGTAGAATATCACAGTAGAAAATGTGGAGTATTACATTGTGCAATGAACCCTTGGATTTTTGTTATCTGTTTGGTCAAGGTTTAATGGCACTTCCTTCTAAAATCTGTGTAAGTTAGATAAGCAGATCTGACAAGGCTAACAAGGCCAGGCTCTTTAGTTAGATTCTTAATGTTCTATTTAGGATCAGTTGGAGATTTTTACATTTTAAAGGCATTGTATTTATCTACCTGTTACTTGAAATGAGAAACACAAAGTCAGGCTGGGGAAAATAGATCCTAGTATCTTCTCAGACTCAATATTAGAAAGATTACTTTTCTGACTTTCTATTAACAATTGGTTAGTCAGAATACAAAAGATAAAGAAAAATGTATGTAAATATAACTCTTTTGTGAGTATGTTTGAAAAAGATAAAATCTCTCAAGACAGCTAACAGAAGCATGTTAAAGTAGTTGCTGTTTCCTAAGAGCTGTTTAACAGGTGAGATTGAGGGAATGATACAGAAAAAGACTTATGAGAAATTGCTAGTCTCTTATAGACAAAGGCATTGACCAAGTCTGCCTTAATATTTCCCTCATGACTAACAAGCCGCCTATCTTTTGTTTCAGCAGAGTTGAGATCAACTTTGTTCTGTCCTCTCTCCCTTATCGTGGTAGCCTCAGATAAAGAGCAGTATAATTTTGTCTGGTGCAATTTTTCTTTGGCAAGATTTAGTCAGACTTTTCTTTTTTCCTTTACAGCTGAGCATCAAGAGGATCCATAAAAGTCTTTTCACTTCAAACCCATCTGAGAGCAGAGTACATCCACAGATGTTTGCAGGTGGTGACATTAACAGAGTGTGTTTATTTGTGAAGCAAAGATCCATAGAGTGCAGACTCAGGCCCATGGGATTACCCAGAATTGTTTAGAAATAAGTCACAACAAAAAATTCTACATCAAATAAACATATCATTTATGACGCATCTACAAAGCTGAATAGTGCCATATTTTAACGCTGAACTTTGACACAAGGAAAGGTTGAAATAACAAGAATTAGTTCATCGGCAATCATACAGGGAAATTCCAAAAAAGGTAATATGACCTGTTCCAGCATGGAAATTAGATGAATATGGGACACTAAATTCTCTACTAAACATCTAAGTAAAGTATATGAAGAAACAAATCCATAGTTAATAATTTGCTCAGTTAAAATTAAAATGCAGATCTAACAGAAATCCACCAGTTATAACAAAGAGAGACAATGAATCCAGAAAATAAATCAGGTTTCCAGGAAGCTAGAAGATCTTTTGGTGAGAAAATGGGGGAAAATGAATAAAAAGTACAAGTCATAGAAACTGCCTAAAGGGAAGCTTTCCATTCCAGTTCGTGCACATCTTTGGTTGAATCAGGAATAAATCCCAATCCTGACACCAAGTTCAGGCAGGGAGAACCAGGGTGTGGACTGAGTAAGAACAACAACAGCTTTGTTCTTTTGACTTAGGATTGTCTTGGCAATGTGGGGTCTTTTTTGGTTCCATATGAACTTTAAAGCAGTTCTTTCCAATTCTGTGAAGAAACTCATTGGTAGCTTGATGGGGATGGCATTGAATCTATAAATAACCTTGGGCAGTATGGCCATTTTCACGATATTGATTCTTCCTATCCATGAGCATGGTATGTTCTTCCACTTGTTTGTGTCCTCTTTAATTTCACTGAGCAGTGGTTTGTAGTTCTCCTTGAAGAAGTCCTTTACATCCCTTGTAAGTTGGATTCCTAGGTATTTTATTCTCTTTGAAGCAATTGTGAATGGAAGTTCATTCATGATTTAGCTCTCTGTTTGTCTGTTACTGGTGTATAAGAATGCTTGTGATTTTTGCACATTTATTTTGTATCCTGAGACTTTGCTGAAGTTGCTTATCAGCTTAAGGAGATTTTGGGCGGAGACGATGGGGTTTTCTAAATATACAATCATGTCATCTGCAAAGACGGATAATTTGACAAAGCTGGAGGCATCACACTACCTGACTTCAAACTATACTACAAGGCTACAGTAACTAAAACAGCATGGTACTGGTACCAAAACAGAGATATGGACCAATGGAACAGAACAGAGTCCTCAGAAATAATACCACACATCTACAGCCATCTGATCTTTGACAAACCTGAGAGAAACAAGAAATGGGGAAAGGATTCCCTATTTAATAAATGGTGCTGGGAAAATTGGCTAGCCATAAGTAGAAAGCTGAAACTGGATCCTTTCCTTACTCCTTATATGAAAATTAATTCAAGATGGATTAGAGACTTAAATGTTAGACCTAATACCATAAAAACCCTAGAGGAAAACCTAGGTAGTACCATTCAGGACATAGGCATGGGCAAAGACTTCATGTCTAAAACACCAAAAGCAACGGCAGCAAAAGCTAAAATTGACAAATGGGATCTAATTAAACTAAAGAGCTTCTGCACAGCAAAAGAAACTACCATCAGAGTGAACAGGCAACCTACAGAATGGGAGAAAACTTTTGCAATCTACTCATCTGACAAAGGGCTAATATCCAGAACCTACAAAGAACTCAAACAAATTTACAAGAAAAAAACAAACAACCCCATCAAAAAGTGGGCAAAGGATATGAACAGACATTTCTCAAAAGAAGACATTCATACAGCCAACAGACACATGAAAAAATGCTCATCATCACTGGCCATCAGAGAAATGCAAATAAAAACCACAATGAGATACCATCTCACACCAGTTAGAATGGCAATCATTAAAAAGTCAGGAAACAACAGGTGCTGGAGAGGATGTGGAGAAATAGGAACACTTTTACACTGTTGGTGGGATTGTAAACTAGTTCAACCATGATGGAAAACAGTATGGCGATTCCTCAAGGATCTAGAACTAGATGTACCATATGACCCAGCCATCCCATTACTGGGGATATACCCAAAGGATTATAAATCATGCTGCTATAAAGACACATGCACACGTATGTTCATTGCAGCACTATTCACAATAGCAAAGACTTGGAATCAACCCAAATGTCCATCAGTGACAGACTGGATTAAGAAAATGTGGCACATATACACCATGGAATACTATGCAGCCATAAAAAAGGATGAGTTTGCGTCCTTTGTAGGGACATGGATGAAGCTGGAAACCATCATTCTTAGCAAACTATCACAAGAACAGAAAACCAAACACCGCATGTTCTCACTCATAGGTGGGAACTGAACAATGAGATCACTTGGACTCGGGAAGGGGGACATCACACACCGGGGCCTATTATGGGAAGGGGGGAGGGGGGAGGGATTGCATTGGGAGTTATACCTGATGTAAATGACGAGTAGTTGGGTGCTGATGAGTTGATGGGTGCAGCACAGCAACATGGCACAAGTATACATATGTAACAAACCTGCACATTATGCACATGTACCCTAGAACTTAAAGTATAATAATAATAATAATAATAATAATAATAAACACAATACCATTTAAAAAAAAAAACAACAACAACAGTAGAGCTTTCATTGTGAACGGGAGGGGGAGGGAGGAAATTCAGGGCATAAGAAAAATTCACAAAAGAAGATTTTTGCTTAGTGGTATATCTGGATTTTAAATCCCAATGAACCTTACCTCAAATGCAATCTCTCCTTCTTACTACTTGGATAAAATTAGGCATATGAACTTCAATGAACTTCATTACATTTTCCTGTAGGTCAGAGATTATAACATTGCTGTACTAAGTTCCTATAAAGAGATGTGATAATATATGCAAAAAAAGAAAAAAACTAACACAGCATTCCACAGAGTACGTGTCCAATAAATGATACAAAACAGTTTCATCATATTACATAAAGTTGTATTTCTTTTTTTTTTTTTTTTCGGTTTTTTGAGTCGGAGTCTCACTCTGTCGCCAGGCTGGAGTGCTGGAGTGCAGTGGTGTGATCTTGGCTCATTGCAATCTCTGCCTCACGGGCTCAAGAGATTCCCCTGCCTTAGCCTCCCAAGTAGCTGGGACTACAGGTATGTGCCACCACGTCCAGCTAATTTTTTGTATTTTAGTAGAGACAGGGTTTCACCATGTTGGCAGCATGATTTCAATTTCCTGACCTCGTGACCCACCGGCCTCCACCTCCCAAAGTGCTGGGATTATAGACGTGAGCCACCGCACCTGACCATATAGTTGTAAATCTTTGAAAATAGAAATGAAAGATAGGTAGGTCACAAGAACTAAATGCATTTTTCTATACATGGAAGAAATGATTGGATAATTTTTAAATGAAGAATTCCATTTCAAAGCTCTCAAAGTTTAAAAAGAAAAGGAAGAAGGAAACGGCTATTTGGATTGAATGGAAAAAAAAAAAAAAAGACTCTCACTAAGAAAGGGGCCTGAGGAACTGGAGAAAACTCTTGACATTTACAGTATCAGAGTCTGCTCACTTTGTTTACTGCTTTCACTGTTTGAAATTTGTACAGCAGAAAGAAAGTTCAAAGTTTCTGTTCAAATGTTTCTGATAATTGCAAAACTGTAAATAACAGGTCTACAATTTGGAAAGATCAAAATGTTGATTCTTAAATAATTTCCTTCTGTTCTATAAAAGAAAATAACTGGTAAGTTATTTATTCAAAATAATCAAAGAACTAATTTAACCCTTTTTGATAGCCAATAAAAATTTAGTTTATAATTATATTAATTATACAACATGTTGAAGAGATGAAAATAAAATATACAAGCCACTTGACATGCAAGTAGCGATATTCAGAAAAAGAATAAAAGCTTTTAAACTCTCATACACTTTAAATAGAAGTCGTACAGATTGAAACAAACAAAACATTTAATATTGTTAACATATATATATATATATATATCAGCGACTCCTACAAATTATCATATATATGTACTAAAGCTACTCCACTCCATCAGAGCTCCACTCAGAATGTTCTCCTATTCCATAAAAGGTATAACTTTAAAGCTAAATTTATAATGGGAAAAATTGTTGAAAATATAATATTCAAATGCATAGGTCAGATTTATCTGACTTTGAATAAAATTTGCTTATTCAACTAACATTAACAATAATGAAAATGGTAGATAGCACAAACAGTCATCAAGATAGCTTGCATCTGTAATATTTTATTATTTCTTTTGTAACATTAAGAAGAATTTCAAATGTGGGGTATGAGAGAAAGAAAGGTGTCAACGATGATTACAAAGTGTTTTGTCTCAATAACTTCCATATATGAGAGAATCAGAAACGCTGATGTTGGATGTCATTAGTTTGAGATATCATTTAAACATACAGGTAGATATATTGAATAAGCACCTCCACATAAGTATCTGGAGTGGTCTCAGCAGAATACACACATATGAAATGTATACATTGATCAATGACACAAACTTAAGACAAAAAGGATCACTTTTACGGTATGCATAAATAGAAAAGTGAAAGGTTTGACGACTGAGGTCTGGAACGCTTGAACAATAAATAGCTACAAATTTAAGAAATATCTAACAAGGACAATGAATAAAAGGATCAGCTGGGTGTAGTGGCTCACGTCTGTAATCCCAGCATTTTGGAAGGCCGAGGCAGGTGGATCACCTGAGGTCAGGAGTATGAGACTAACCTAGCCAACATGGTGAAACCCCGATTCTACTAAAAATATAAAAATTAGCTGGGCATGCTGGTACATGCCTGTAATCCCAGTTCAGGAGGCTGAGGCAGGAGAATCGCTTGAACCCCAGAGGCAGAGGTTGCAGTGAGTGAGATCGTGCCACTGCACTCCAGCCTGGATGACAGAGCAAGACTCTGTCTCAGAAAAAAAAAAAAAAAAAAAAAAAAAAGAAGAATTAAAGAAGAATGATCAGTGAGATAGATAGGAAAAGACCCTAGAAATATGGAGTTATGAAAGACAAGTAAAGCAAGTGTTTAAAAAATGTGAACATAATCAACTGTTTCAAATACTGCTAATAATTTAACATGAAAACTGGGAACTATCATTTTGACTTGGCAGTAGGGAGTTACTGATCTTAAACAGAAAAAAGTCTTCTTTTTAAAATTCACATTCAATGCAAGTATGAATTTGGAGAATAAAAATATATATAAGAATACATACTGTATTTCAAAGCATTTTACTCTAAAAAAGGAACACAGAAAAAGGTAGTAGCTGTGTGCAATGTCGGCTTGAGTACTGATATTTCAAAGATGAGTGTTACAACAGTATATATTTATGAAAGAGAGGGAAATTTATGATACACGAGAGAAGGAATGGTTATTAGATATTCTTGCATATGAGTGGAGTATAAATTCAAAGCACAAGTGGAGAGACTGACTTCAGATAAGAACATGAATAACTCATCCAGTATAAGTTGAGGAAGCAGAGTAAATGGGTAGTGCTATGGTTGAAATGTCTATGTACCCTCAAAATTTATATGTTGAAATTCTAACCCCACAATGTCATGGTATTAGAAGGCGCAGACTTTGAAAGATGATTAGGTCCTGAGGATAGAGCCCTCATGAATGGGAATAGTGTCCTTATAAAAGTAGCCCAAGGAAGTTCATTTGCTCCTTCCACCATGTGGGGACACAGCAAGAGGTGACATCTTTCAGCCAGAGAGTGACTCCTCATCAGACCTCACTGCTGGCATCTTGATCTTGGAATTCCCAGCTTCCAGAACTGTGAGAAATAAATTTCTGTTGTTTATAAGCCACCCAGTTTATAACATTTTGTTATGGTAGCCTGAATAGACTAAGACGGGTAGCAATGCTGATAGATTGGGAGATGTGGCTAGAAGCATGTGAAAAATTACGTCATATGATTTAATCAGCACTCCATCAGGAAACAGATGAAGCAATCAAAATAAGACCAATTTGAGCAAATTTTATTGAAAAACTATTTGCTCACATGTAGCGAGTAAAGAGAAACTACAAGAGGTAATCCAGTAGCTTGGATTACTTAAGTAATGAAGGGAATAGACATGAATTCAAGAGAAGAAAGTTATACAAAGAGACATAGCTTGAGGGAAGCTATGCACTTTGGCTGAAAATCCTGGCATCCCTAGTTGACCATATACAGAAGATAAACGTACACTGACCTCACTTACCAGCCCTCTTCCATCTGTTGCCAAAGATTAGCATTGAGGAAACTCAAATGAAAGCCAAATGACGAAAGAATACATTGATGTTGTCCATAGAGCGTACTAATTCCTGGGCACACAGCAGAGTAATAATGGGTGAAATGCATACCACAAAGGGTCCATGAACACTATGCAGCATGGAAGCCTTCTATTTTCTTGATGAAATAAAAAGCAGGGTGTAATGGATAGGTTTATGCATCAATTTGGCTGGCCACAGTGCCCAGATGTTTGATCAAACATTGTTCTGGATGTTCCTATGAGGGCGTTTTTTGATGAGATTTGCATTTGAATTGGTGGCTTGTAAGTAAAGAGATTGCCCTTCATAATGTGGGTGGGCCTTGTCCAAGCACTCAAAGGCCTGAATAGAATAAAAGACAGACCTTCCTGGAGCAAGAGCAAGAGGGAGTTCAGCAGCAGATGGACTTCAGAGCTGAACTGCATATTAGCTTTTCTCTGGGTCTTCAGCTTGCCTGCCTGCCATATAGATTATGGAATCGTCAGCCTCCAAAATCAAAGAAGCAATTATTGAAAATAAATAGTGTGTGTGTGTGTATATATATATATATGTTGTGAATGTTATAATATATTTATATGAATATATATTTCCAGTTGGTTCGGCTTCTCTGGATAATTCTGATTAATACACAGGAATATCAACTGATAGTGTGGCTTTAGAAGGCAAGGCAGAGTTTTCAGTTTGAGGACAAAGAAGGAGGTATGAAATAGGCATCTGGGCTGGGCGTGGGGGCTCATGCCTGTAATCCCAGCACTTTGGGAGGCCAAGGTGGGTGGATCACGAGGTCAGGAGTTCAAGACCTGCCAGGCCAATATGGTGAAACCCCATCCCTACTAAAAATACAAAAATTAGCTGGGTGTGATGGCGTGCACCTGCAGTCCCAGCTACTCAGGAGGCTGAGGCAGGAGACTCACTTGTACCTGGGAGGCAGAGTTGCAGTGAGCCCAGATTGCACCACTGCACTCCAGCCTGAGCAACAGAGTAAGACTCAGTCTCAAAAAAAAAAAAAAAAAAAAAAAAAAAGAGAGAGAGAAAAATAAGAAAGAAATAGGCATCTGTAACAGTGAGAGAATTAAGGTACTGTTAAAGGTACAAAATTTCAGGATTGCTTAGAAGTAGTAAGGGCCCAATTAAGATTATTGATCATGAATTTTTGTTTTGTTTTGTTTTTTGTTTTTTGAGACAGAGTCTTGCTCTGTTGCCCAGGCTGGAGTGCAGTGGCGCCATCTTGGTTCATTGCAAGCTCCACCTCCCGGGTTCACACCATTCTCCTGCCTCAGCCTCCCAAGTAGCTGGGATTACAGGTGCCCGCCACCACACCCGGCTAATTTTTTGTATTTTTAGTAGAGACGGGGTTTCAACGTGTTAGCCAGGATGGTCTCGACCTCCTGACCTCGTGATCTACCCGCCTCGGCCTCCCAAAGTGCTGGGATTACAGGTGCAAGCCATGGCGCCCGGCTGATCATGAATTTAAATAGAGATGGATTAGCATGTTTATCTGAGTTTCACAAGCCAATGATGTTTTACAAAAAAGTTTATGGGGACAATGCTCCAAAGAAATTAGCAGTCTTCAAATAGAAAACTTGCTTTAAGAAAGGATAAGACAGCCAGGCTTAGTGGCACACACCTGTAGTTCCAGTGACTCAAGATGCTGAGGCAGGATTCCTTGAACCCAGAAATTCAAGACTAGCATAGGTCAACATTGTGTAACTTCTTTCAAAAAAGAAATAATAATCGTGTATATTGCATTGAGGACCTAGTTTTGTGAATTATAAGAATGACTATTAAAAATGAACCTGATGCTTCTGTCGGTTTTTAACATACCATAAAGAAAATTAACGTGGGAGAATAAAAAATCTTGCATAGAGAGGCGGAGCAAGATGGCGGAATAGGAACAGCTCCAGTCTCCAACTCCCAGCGCCAGCGACACAGAAGACCGGTGATTTCTGCATTTTCAACTGAGGTACTGGGTTCATCTCACTGGGGAGTGCCGGACGATCGGTGCTGGTCAGCTGCTGAAGCCCGACCAGCGAGAGCTGAAGCAGGGCGAGGCATCGCCTCACCTGGGAAGCGCAAGGGGGAAGGGAATCCCTTTTCCTAGCCAGGGGAACTGAGACACACAACACCTGGAAAATCGGGTAACTCCCACCCCAATATTGCGCTTTAAGCAAACAGGCACACCAGGAGATCATATCCTACACCTGGCTGGGAGGGTCCCACGCCCACGGAGCCTCCCTCATTGCTAGCACAGCAGTCTGTGATCTACCAGCAAGGCAGCAGCGAGGCTGGGGGAGGGGCGCCCGCCATTGCTGAGGCTTAAGTAGGTAAACAAAGCTGCTGGGAAGCTCCAACTGGGTGGAGCTCACAGCAGCTCAAGGAAACCTGCCTGTCTCTGTAGACTCCACCTCTGGGGACAGGGCACAGCTACACAACAACAACAAAAAAGCAGCAGAAACCTCTGCAGACGCAAACGACTCTGTCTGACAGCTTTGAAGAGAGCAGTGGATCTCCCAACAGGGAGGTTGAGATCTGAGAAGGGACAGACTGCCTGCTCAAGTGGGTCCCTGACCCCTGAGTAGCCTAACTGGGAGACATCCCCCACTAGGGGCAGTCTGACACCCCACACCTCACAGGGTGGAGTACACCCCGAGAGGAAGCTTCCAAAGCAAGAATCAGACAGGTACACTCGCTGTTCAGCAATATTCTATCTTCTGCAGCCTCTGCTGCTGATACCCAGGCAAACAGGGTCTGGAGTGGACCTCAAGCAATCTCCAACAGACCTACAGCTGAGGGTCCTGACTGTTAGAAGGAAAACTATCAAACAGGAAGGACACCTACACCAAAACCCCATCAGTACATCACCATCATCAAAGACCAGAGGCAGATAAAACCACAAAGATGGGGAAAAAGCAGGGCAGAAAAGCTGGAAATTCAAAAAATAAGAGCACATCTCCCCCGGCAAAGGAGCGCAGCTCATCGCCAGCAACGGATCAAAGCTGGACGGAGAATGACTTTGACGAGATGAGAGAAGAAGGCTTCAGTCCATCAAATTTCTCAGAGCTAAAGGAGGAACTACGTACCCAGTGCAAAGAAACTAAAAATCTTGAAAAAAAAGTGGAAGAATTGACGGCTAGAGTAATTAATGCAGAGAAGGTCATAAACGAAATGAAAGAGATGAAAACCATGACACGAGAAATACGTGACAAATGCACAAGCTTCAGTAACCGACTCGATCAACTGGAAGAAAGAGTATCAGCGATTGAGGATCAAATGAATGAAATGAAGCGAGAAGAGAAACCAAAAGAAAAAAGAAGAAAAAGAAATGAACAAAGCCTGCAAGAAGTATGGGATTATGTAAAAAGACCAAATCTACGTCTGATTGGGGTGCCTGAAAGTGAGGGGGAAAATGGAACCAAGTTGGAAAACACTCTTCAGGATATCATCCAGGAGAACTTCCCCAACCTAGTAGGCCAGGCCAACATTCAAATCCAGGAAATACAGAGAACGCCACAAAGATACTCCTCGAGAAGAGCAACTCCAAGACACATAATTGCCAGATTCACCAAAGTTGAAATGAAGGAAAAAATCTTAAGGGCAGCCAGAGAGAAAGGTCGGGTTACCCACAAAGGGAAGCCCATCAGACTCACAGCAGATCTCTCGGCAGAAACTCTACAAGCCAGAAGAGAGTGGGGGCCAATATTCAACATTCTTCAAGAAAAGAATTTTCAACCCAGAATTTCATATCCAGCCAAACTAAGTTTCATAAGTGAAGGAGAAATAAAATCCTTTACAGATAAGCAAATGCTTAGAGATTTTGTCACCTGTAGGCCTGCCTTACAAGAGACCCTGAAGGAAGCACTCAACATGGAAGGAACAACCGGTACCAGCCATTGCAAAAACATGCCAAAATGTAAAGACCATCGAGGCTAGGAAGAAACTGCATCAACTAACGAGCAAAATAACCAGTTAATATCATAATGGCAGGATCAAGTTCACACATAACAATCTTAACCTTAAATGTAAATGGACTAAATGCTCCAATGAAAAGACACAGACTGGCAAACTGGATAAAGAGTCAAGACGCATCAGTCTGCTGTATTCAGGAGACCCATCTCACACGCAGAGACATACATAGGCTCAAAATAAAGGGATGGAGGAAGATTTACCAAGCAAATGGAGAACAAAAAAAAGCAGGGGTTGCAATCCTAGTCTCTGATAAAACAGACTTTAAACCATCAAAGATCAAAAGAGACAAAGAAGGCCATTACATAATGGTCAAGGGATCAATTCAACAGGAAGAGCTAACTATCCTAAATATATATGCACCCAATACAAGAGCACCCAGATTCATAAAGCAAGTCCTTAGAGACTTACAAAGAGACTTAGACTCCCATACAATAATAATGGGAGACTTCAACACTCCACTGTCAACATTAGATCAACAAGACAGAAAGTGAACAAGGATATCCAGGAATTGAACTCATCTCTGCAGCAAGCAGACCTAATAGACATCTATAGAACTCTCCACCCCAAATCAACAGAATATACATTCTTCTCAGCACCACATCGTACTTACTCCAAAATTGACCATATAATTGGAAGTAAAGCACTCCTCAGCAAATGTACAAGAACAGAAATTATAACAAACTGTCTCTCAGACCACAGTGCAATCAAACTAGAACTCAGGACTAAGAAACTCAATCAAAACCGCTCAACTACATGGAAACTGAACAACCTGCTCCTGAATGACTACTGGGTACATAACGAAATGAAGGCAGAAATAAAGATGTTCTTTGAAACCAATGAGAACAAAGATACAACATACCAGAATCTCTGGGACACATTTAAAGCAGTGTGTAGAGGGAAATTTATAGCACTAAATGCCCACAAGAGAAAGCAGGAAAGATCAAAAATTGACACTCTAACATCGCAATTAAAAGAACTAGAGAAGCAAGAGCAAACACATTCGAAAGCTAGCAGAAGGCAAGAAATAACTAAGATCAGAGCAGAACTGAAGGAGATAGAGACACAAAAACCCTCCAAAAAATCAATGAATCCAGGAGTTGGTTTTTTGAAAAGATCAACAAAATTGACAGACCACTAGCAAGACTAATAAAGAAGAAAAGAGAGAAGAATCAAATCGACGCAATTAAAAATGATAAAGGGGATATCACCACCGACCCCACAGAAATACAAACTACCATCAGAGAATACTATAAACACCTCTCCGCAAATAAACTGGAAAACCTAGAAGAAATGGATAATTTCCTGGACACTTACACTCTTCCAAGACTAAACCAGGAAGAAGTTGAATCCCTGAATAGACCAATAGTAGGCTCTGAAATTGAGGCAATAATTAATAGCCTACCAACCAAAAAAAGTCCAGGACCAGATGGATTCACAGCTGAATTCTACCAGAGGTATAAGGAGGAGTTGGTACCATTCCTTCTGAAACTATTCCAATCAATAGAAAAAGAGGGAATCCTCCCTAACTCATTTTATGAGGCCAACATCATCCTGATACCAAAGCCTGGCAGAGACACAACAAAAAAAGAGAATTTTAGACCAATATCCCTGATGAACATCGATGCAAAAATCCTCAATAAAATACTGGCAAACCGGATTCAACAACACATCAAAAAGCTTATCCACCATGATCAAGTGGGCTTCATCCCTGGGATGCAAGGCTGGTTCAACATTCGCAAATCAATAAACATAATCCAGCATATAAACAGAACCAAAGACAAGAACCACATGATTATCTCAATAGATGCAGAAAACGCCTCTGACAAAATTCAACAGCCCTTCATGCTAAAAACGCTCAATAAATTCGGTATTGATGGAACGTACCTCAAAATCATAAGAGCTATTTATGACAAACCCACAGCCAATATCATACTGAATGGGCAAAAACTGGAAAAATTCCCTTTGAAAACTGGCACAAGACAGGGATGCCCTCTCTCACCACTCCTATTCAACATAGTGTTGGAAGTTCTGGCTAGGGCAATTAGGCAAGAGAAAGAAATCAGGGGTATTCAGTTAGGAAAAGAAGAAGTCAAATTGTCCCTCTTTGCAGATGACATGATTGTATATTTAGAAAACCCCATTGTCTCAGCCCAAAATCTCCTTAAGCTGATAAGCAACTTCAGCAAAGTCTCAGGATACAAAATTAATGTGCAAAAATCACAAGCATTCTTATACACCAATAACAGACAAACACAGAGCCAAATCATGAATGAACTTCCATTCACAATTGCTTCAAAGAGAATAAAATACCTAGGAATCCAACTTACAAGGGATGTAAAGGACCTCTTCAAGGAGAACTACAAACCACTGCTCAGTGAAATAAAAGAGGACACAAACAAATGGAAGAACATACCATGCTCATGGATAGGAAGAATCAATATCGTGAAAATGGCCATACTGCCCAAGGTATTTTATAGATTCAATGCCATCCCCATCAAGCTACCAATGAGTTTCTTCACAGAATTGGAAAAAACTGCTTTAAAGTTCATATGGAACCAAAAAAGAGCCCGCATCTCCAAGACAATCCTAAGTCAAAAGAACAAAGCTGGAGGCATCACGCTACCTGACTTCAAACTATACTACAAGGCTACAGTCACCAAAACAGCATGGTACTGGTACCAAAACAGAGATATAGCCCAATGGAACAGAACAGAGTCCTCAGAAATAATACCACACATCTACAGCCATCTGATCTTTGACAAACCTGAGAAAAACAAGAAATGGGGAAAGGATTCCCTATTTAATAAATGGTGCTGGGAAAATTGGCTAGCCATAAGTAGAAAGCTGAAACTGGATCCTTTCCTTACTCCTTATACGAAAATCAATTCAAGATGGATTAGAGACTTAAATGTTAGACCTAATACCATAAAAA